>NC_134363.1:182961317-183148817 GCF_048569485.1 Anomaloglossus baeobatrachus | reverse complement strand
GCAGTATTATAGTAGTTATATTCTTGTACATAGGGGGCTGTATTATAGTAGTTCTTGTACATAGGGTGCAGTATTATAGTAGTTATATTCTTGTACATAGGAGCAGTATTATAGTAGCTATATTCTTGTACATAGGGGGCTGTATTATAGTAGTTATATTCTTGTACATAGGGTGCAGTATTATAGTAGTTATATTCTTGTACATAGGAGCAGTATTATAGTAGCTATATTCTTGTACATAGGGGGCTGTATTATAGTAGTTATATTCTTGTACATAGGGGTAGTGTTATATTCTTGTACATAGGGGTAGTATAGTAGTTATATTCTTGTACATAGGGGGCTGTATTATAGTAGTTATATTCTTGTACATAGGGGGCTGTATTATAGTAGTTCTTGTACATAGGGTGCAGTATTATAGTAGTTATATTCTTGTACATAGGAGCAGTATTATAGTAGTTATACTCTTGTACATAGGGGGCAGTATTATAGTAGTTATATTCTTGTACATAGGGGACATTATAGTAGTTATACTCTTGTACGTAGGGGGCAGTATTATAGTAGTTTTTGTACATAGTGTTATAATTGTTGTTTACAGGACGCACTTTTCCTGTGTATTCTTGTTGTGGTAATGGTTTTAGGTCAGCCACTTTACATGTAAATCTCTCTACAACCTTTATATCTCTTCTTTTGCACATTGATAACTCTAGTACTATATAGTGTAGTATTTCGCCTTCGCTATACAGTGTACGGCAGCCGTGTCTCATATTCACTATACACTTTACCACTATCATTGATCACAAAGCTGCGGCTTTCACTTCACTCCACGTATCAGAGAATAATTTGGTGTGAAATTGTCTCAGGTGAGCCGCACATGTCTCCATGAAGGCAGTGATGGGGGGAATTAACATTTATTAAAGACCTATTACCGGTTAGTAACATCATTTCCTATTATTGATATCGATGGTAAGACATGATTTATGTTTGTATGTGTTAATTGTTTATGGACGTGTGTGTGTGTGTGTGTGTGTGTTCAGGTATATGGGCATCTTTTAGCAATTTGGGTTAAAACAATCTCATCAATTTTTTTTTTTTTTTTTTTTTTTTTTTTTTAACCACCAAAAATTGTATTGTAAAATCTAAGACCGCAATTGTTACAGCGCTGCCTCCCATTGCAGCTCTGGTGATTGTGTACAGGCTGCAGTGGTGATGTCATTTTGACTGCGCTGCAGCCAGTCCCTGAGATCTGCAGCTTGAGCGGTCTATATCAGCATTGTGATTGGCTGCAGCGCTGGTGTCTGACCTCACCGCTGCAGCCTTTACAGTAGAGCAGCGGCAAGCCACCACACTGGACCTCCAAAGGATAACTGCTCAGTTTGGGTTTTTATTTTTTGTTTTTTTGGGGTTTTTTTTTTTTTTCCCTCCCGGATTCTCTGGGGGTACAAGATGTTTTGGAAGAATGGAACTGCTTTTTGCAATAGCCGCATTGGAAATGATAGTATAAGAATCTTTAGGCTATGTGGAGACTACAAAGATGCACGTTTTTGGTCCCAAAAAAAAAAAAAAAACCACGCTCCCTCAGTTTCATATTTTACTGCATTTTTTTACCGCGTTTTTGGCCAGTGCGTTTTTTAAAGTCAAATCTATTTTGACTGGAAGGGCTCAAAAATGCCGAAAGAATTGACATATAATATTAATAATAATTTATATAGCGCTGCTAATTCCACAGCGCTTTACATAAAATTGCAACCCTGTCCCCATTGGGGCTCACAATCTAGGTTCCCTGTGAGTATGTTTTTAGAGTGTGGGAGGAAACCCACGAAAACTTGGGGAGAACATACAAACTCCATGCAGATGTTGTCCTTGGTGGGATTTGAATCCAGGACCCCAGTGTTGAAAGACTGCAGTGCTAACCACTGAGCCACCACGAGACTGCAGTTCTAACCACTGAGCCATCGTGCCGCCCACACCACAAAGATGGCGCCAAAAAGAAAGCTGCAACATGTGCACAGAAAAACTAAAATCTCATAGACTTTGCTGGGGAAAGAAGTACATGCAGTTTTGGGGGCAAAACTGCACCCTAAAAACCGCAGCGTGTGCACAAGGCCTTAAACTTGTGCTGCTCTGAAAATCTGCCACATAAATTGACCAGTCGTGCGGATTTTACCATGTGCATCATTTGCCTGCCCCTTTTGGATGGATCGCGGCCACGGGACCAGCTATGCAGCCAATCAGAAAATCTGCACATTAATATTAGCAGCATTGTGAAGGAGATTGTGTGAAATTTCATGGGATGGAGAAAATCTGCAGCCTTAATTGACCAATGCTGCCAATGTTAAATCCACAACACATTTTATACAACTGATATAATCCTATGCAATAAATAATATCGCCGCAGAAACATCCCATGGACATCTACCCAAAAAGTTATAACCAGGCCATGACGGCAAAGAAACGTTCCTGACAGATTGACCTCCCCTCTCCACACATCTTCCTGCCGGGGCTGTTTGGTATTCTTTTTGTATTTTGCTCCTTTTTCCAATATTCGCTCCGTGTGCGTTTGATTTTCTTTTTATTTCTCCTTTTGTCATAAAACGTCGACTTCCTCTCCTCTCGTCTAGTAATGATGCGCGTTAACGAGCTGCCTCTTTACATAATTAGCTTTGGTTAGTTTTCTTCTGTTTTGTCTGGTTTCATTGCGCCTTACGTGAGCAGAATGAGGGGTGCCAACTATGTAACCACTGACAATCCTCAGCCGCTTCCCACCCGCTGCCTTCTTTTTGGGGGGGAAAGGGGAAAAAGGAGCTTTTGCCGCTGATGGAGACGAGCTGGATTTGCTGCTGATGGCCTTTTGGTTGTTCTGTGTTGAGCTTCGAGCTGCAATAATAAAACTATTGCAAAATTTAGCGAATTGAATAAGTAAATCAAATCTCCCCGCTCCGTCTATAGGCTCCCGTGCGATGGCCTATTACCTGCATGGTATGTTAAGGTGTCATAATAGGATATTGCTCCTGCATACAGTCACTGGATCTTGTTTTATCTCCCTGTTTTGCAGGATTAAGCGATGAAGAGGTAGAGTTGGCGCTCCAGCAGTCGGGCACGACCCACGATGATCCCCCACATTTGGGCACCGCCGGCTTACCCCACCCGGGTCCACCGCACCACCTGCCAATCCAGCCCTACCGTGAGTGACGAGCTATCATTCGGCATCTCTATACAAACTCCATTTTGCATTCGTAAAATTAATATCTACATTTGATTCCTAAATATGCAATTAAATAACTTTATTTTTTATATCAAGTCTCGGCGGCATAAAAGTCATTCCGATGAGACAATTTTATACTCCTTTCTAGGATATCACACTCAGAATTCAATATTTGTGCGAAAGAAACTTTTTTTTTTTTCTTGGTAATGTAGCCACCAGGTGGCGATGTTATGATGTGAATTAATGTTTAAATGTAAATAGTCAAGAAATAATAAACTTTTCTGTGTGACTTTTTTTTTTTTTTTTTTTTTGTGTGCAACCAACCTGTAAGTAAATTGCAAATACGGCTGGAAAATATCTAAAGAATTATGGGATATAAGCGTGAGTATGATCTGCGCTGCTGAAAATAACCGGAACACAGGTGCAGGATACACGAGACCATTTATATTCTACACGTTTCAAGGTATAACAACCTCTTCATCAGGAAAAAACAAATATCATCTGTTTATCACATCACCAGTAAACACTGAAACCGGTGCCGGATAAGACCGCGTTCAGACTGGAGTATTTCACGATCCGTATGTGAACCACAATGCTCAGAGCGGCTGCGGGTCTCCAGACCGGAGATAAAGGACTCATATGACACATGTGCCTATGAGCCTTGTTAGATCAGGGCTCGAGACCCGCGGGAAACACAATACATTGTGGGCCGTACAGACTGTGAAGAAAGCTCATCTGACGGCCGCATTAGACCATTTCCTTGGCTATTTCCTTCCAGAAATGTTTCTTCACATTGTCAGAGATTGCAGCTCGGCTTCCATTGAAATGAATAGGACTCATCTGCAATACCGCACACAACCTATACACAAGGGTGGCGCTAGTTTGGAAAAATCATGTACAACCCATTCACATTTTCATGGTAGAAATCCAGAGCGGGACCTTGAGTTTACAGTCAACACTGCTGAATGGACCACTTATGGGTCAGCCCCATTCATTGTGCCGCTACTCCACATGTCGCATATTAAAGTGCTTTTGGAAAAAAGAAAATAAAAGCGTATGTGTGAGCAGAGGTACAGTTTAACCAGCCAGGTGGAGTTTGGGTTTTCTAGGGGGAAATTGGTGCTGAATTCTGTGCAAATGTGCTCTGTGCGCGTTTCCCCTTGCAAGGCGGCGTGCGCATTTCCCCTTGCAAGGCGGCGTGCGCGTTTCCCCTTGCAAGGCGGCGTGCGCGTTTCCCCTTGCAAGGCGGCGTGCGCGGTTTCCCCTTGCAAGGCGGCGTGCGCGGTTTCCCCTTGCAAGGCGGCGTGCGCGGTTTCCCCTTGCAAGGCGGCGTGCGCGGTTTCCCCTTGCAAGGCGGCGTGCGCGGTTTCCCCTTGCAAGGCGGCGTGCGCGGTTTCCCCTTGCAAGGCGGCGTGCGCGGTTTCCCCTTGCAAGGCGGCGTGCGCGGTTTCCCCTTGCAAGGCGGCGTGCGCGGTTTCCCCTTGCAAGGCGGCGTGCGCGGTTTCCCCTTGCAAGGCGGCGTGCGCGGTTTCCCCTTGCAAGGCGGCGTGCGCGGTTTCCCCTTGCAAGGCGGCGTGCGCGGTTCCCCTTGCAAGGCGGCGTGGGCAGTTCCCCTTGCAAGGCGGGAAAATTAAAAAATAAAAAAAATTAAATAAATTGAAGCATAAAATGACTTATTTGCGTCTTCTTTTCTTTTTTCTTGTTCCCTAATCACATCCAGCGCAACTTTTTAATTTTTATTTTTTATTTTTTGCACTTGACCAGCTGGCTGATCTTTGCTGACAGTCATGTGACTAAAAGCTTCTCCCTCCGTATATAATGGTCACCTGAGCTCTTCGGTAATAGAAAATTTGCAATATTAAGACTTTGCTTTCGATGTGAATGAGTCGCCTCCCTTTGTAAACTTTTTTTTTTTTTTTTATATATATATATATTAAATGTATTTTTGCATTTGGGTTGCACCATTTGACTTGTACAGGCTCTTTGTTTCGCTGCACATTCAGCTCTGTGCCACTCTGTGCTCATAAATCAACTAAAAAAAGCACTAAAAATTCTCCGAGCTCACTGATGGATTCTCAGTTAGCTCATTCTGCAGCCAGTAAATACAGTGCAACACAGTAGCTACAAAAAAGGAAAAGGGTAACATTTTTAAATGAAAACAAATATTAAAAGTGATTTTTGGCCCCGATGACATGCACTGAAGTCAAATTATAAAGAAAATAAAGGGGTGGTCCAGCTTTTGGGGGACAATTTTAATATATTATTCAGTGAATACGAAGTTGGGAAAGTGGGAGGATGCTATAAACGCCGGGGATGGTGGAGGATAAGTGATTACCGTACACTGGGGTCTTTGTAGGGACGGGCAGGTTTATGAGCAAACTCCGCAGTCCCGGTACATTCAGCGAGCGCGGCTCTAAATGCTGACCTTTCCCGATACTTTTATCTGGTGCGATCTGCGCAGTTCAATAAACCCCTGTCAAATATCATATCCTGACCCTATTAATTAATTGTAAATCAGGCCGCTTGTTTGTGCGGAGGGGGGTGGAAATCATAATAGATGTGTTTTTACTAAATTAAAATGTAAATGTAATTACCCCATAGATTGTGAGTGAGTGAGGGCGGGCGTCGTTATTAATATTCTGCTTCACCATCTCCGTGGCAACGACCTCGCCCAATCCCGAGGCATCTATTAACAAAGTGACACAATGAGTTTATTTTTTTTTTATATATATTGTATCATTTTTTTTTCTTCTTTTGCTAATTTTATATTAAATATTTATTTATTTATTTTTTTGCAATATTTGCCATTTTTAAAATTCTATTCCATCCATCAACAGCTAAAAAAAAAAATAATTAACCCCTGAGCTGCCAAGTGCAACGCCGCTAACCGAGGAGGCTGGATTTCTCGCCCGCACGATACAAACTGAGTTAAAAAGGAAAAAAAAAAAAAAAAAATATGTTTGATTAATCCCGAGAAACAGGACTGATAATAATGCTGATAAATGACACCGAAATTACTTTTTGCCTGTAATTTATTACATAAAATATTTTGTGTTTGACGTGCGATTAGTCGCCGGGTGCATCAGTCAGCCTGATGGGGATCTGAGGAGGGAAAGCTTCGCTGTCACTCTGAGCCGGGAGAAGCCGAATCCGCGAGAGGGGGAAAAAAAATCACATTAATTTCCTCACAAATTCGCCTAATTGCCGAGCATTGGAGGAAAAAAAAAAATCAACAGCGCAAGTGTTTTTGTTTTTTTGGGTTTTATTTTTTTTTCCTGATTTTATTTTGCTTGCAATTTCTACCGTCGCAACCAAATGATATAAAACGATCGTGCAAGGTCAGTCAATCCAGGTTTTATTTGTCTGGTCTGCCCAAAATTAGAAAATAAAAATAGAAAAATCTGCCACCATTTTGTGTGTACAACTGCAATGCAAAGTTATGCATCACAAAAAGTTGCAAACCATGGCAAAAAAAACAAACAAATCTTTCAAGCACATTCCCTTTACTTTTCTGGTCCCAGCATATTCCAGGAGAGAAACTAACTATTCCTTGTGGGTTTTGGGAAGAAGATTCAGACTTCTTGCAGCTCCTGGACTCCCAGTGCTCCAGTCAATCTGAGCCTTTTGTCTTTTTTACTCTCTAAAAGTTAGTAATTTTATAGAGGGGTCATTGGAAGAAAATAACATTTATGGCTCCGGGATCTGACTACGTAGGGTTTGTTTTGTAGTCTGTAACCATGGAGACACAAGTCTGCAGAGGAACTGTATCACCAAATGGTGGGAGATTTTTAGTTTGACCTACAGTTGAAACATGAAGTTTCCCTCCTCTCTATATAGACACATCTGCAGGTTTTTACCTCCGCTTTCTATACACACATCTGCAGGTTTTTCCCTTGCTCTCTATACAGACACATCTGCAGGTTTTTACCTCCGCTTTCTATATATAATATAAAAAAGCAAAAAAGAAAATCTCATTACTTAGAGCAAGATGGAATTGCAGCTGTATATTGCTCAGGCCAAAAGACTACTACTACTACTCCAGCAGGATACAGCTAAACCCCCACTAGGTGGAGGCAACACAGGTGCAGGTGGAGCCATTCACACTCACTTCCAAATATGGAGGAGGTGATGGCTGGATGGTAAAACTGCACACTGGTGGCTTGCAAACTTTTTTGTACAGGATACAGCCAGGCCCCTTTTTGTTAGGCCTTGCTATCAGAGTTTCTGTCCCTACGTAGCGCGCAGTGGGGGTACGGCTTGGCAGCCCGCCTGATCTAATAGTATAGGCGTCACCTAATAGGCTGCGGGTTTGTGACTGTGCGTCTGCTGGTGTGAACAGTGCTCTATGCAAGCCACCAGTGTGCAGTTTTACCATCCAGCCATCACCTCCTCCATATTTGGAAGTGAGTGTGAATGGCTCCACCTGCACCTGTGTTGCCTCCACCTAGTGGGGGTTTAGCTGTATCCTGCTGGAGTAGTAGTAGTCTTTTGGCCTGAGCAATATACAGCTGCAATTCCATCTTGCTCCGCTTTCTATACACACATCTGCAGGTTTTTCCCTTGCTCTCTCTACAGACACATCTGCAGGTTTTTCCCTTGCTCTCTCTACAGACACATCTGCAGGTTTTTCCCTTGCTCTCTACAGACACATCTGCAGGTTTTTCCCTTGCTCTCTATACAGACACATCTGCAGGTTTTTCCCTTGCTCTCTCTACAGACACATCTGCAGGTTTTTCCCTTGCTCTCTATACAGACACATCTGCAGGTTTTTCCCTTGCACTCTATACAGACACATCTGCAGGTTTTTACCTCCGCTTTCTATACACACACATCTGCAGGTTTTTCCCTTGCTCTCTACAGACACATCTGCAGGTTTTTCCCTTGCACTCTATACAGACACATCTGCAGGTTTTTACCTCCGCTTTCTATACACACACATCTGCAGGTTTTTCCCTTGCTCTCTACAGACACATCTGCAGGTTTTTCCCTTGCACTCTACAGACACATCTGCAGGTTTTTCCCTTGCTCTCTCTACAGACACATCTGCAGGTTTTTCCCTTGCACTCTCTACAGACACATCTGCAGGTTTTTCCCTTGCTCTCTCTACAGACACATCTGCAGGTTTTTCCCTTGCTCTCTCTACAGACACATCTGCAGGTTTTTCCCTTGCTCTCTCTACAGACACATCTGCAGGTTTTTCCCTTGCTCTCTACAGACACATCTGCAGGTTTTTCCCCTTTGCTCTCTATACAGACACATCTGCAGGTTTTTCCCCTTTGCTCTCTATACAGACACATCTGCAGGTTTTTCCCCTTTGCTCTCTATACAGACACATCTGCAGATCCTCTTAGCGTATGTAAACTTTTGACTTTTAAGGAATTTTTATTACTGTCTGCAAACATATCTGTCTTTCTCTGTCTCTCGCGCATAGAGAGCGGAGGGAAACTATGGGTTTCAATTGTATTTGCAAAGTTGCTTTTTATTTCAATATGAAAGCAGTGGAATAATTAAGTTTGATCCAGCTTTGCAGATTCCATATAAGCAGAGGCAATGATTTGGTCTGTAGAAATGAGGTGTATAGATGGCAGTAGACCTCCTTTTTAAAGGGGTTTTCCCATAATAAACCTGTATCATTCATCTGTTTTGGAACCACAGATCCCCCCTTTAATCACACCCGTGTTTGGATCACGTGAACGTTAACTGAACTGAGGAAGGTAGCGGAGTGCTCTCCCGGAGGCTTTTAATGGATCGACAGTGGGCGTGCTCATCAGAGGGGGTCATGGCGCTCTATCTATAGTTGTGAATTTTATGAATACCCCTTTTAAAGAGTAATCCAATCTCGAAAAATAATTGACCCATTTCCACCATATAAATCCCTATAAAATGAGTATACCGCTATCAGGTCACGTAGCCGTTTGTCGGGCGGCGATAACCCGCAGCAGATTAAGGGCAGCTTTGTATGTGAATGGAGAAAATGACACAGAACATCCCAGAATCTGCCCGGAAATAGTTACAGAAAGTTTTCTACAAAGTTATAAAACTTTTGAAATGTTATAAAAAGTGTGACCCGCCCCTCTTATAAAGTCAGAGCTTTACAACTTCTGCATTTTTTTGTAAATTCCTCACTTTTACACTGACGCCAGTCATTTTCTGTAAGCTCGGGGGTTTATAGAGGTGACCTGTGCGGCCGGCTCGCAGCCTTGTCGTCTGGATGCTTCTTAAATTCAGCAGGAATTAATGTGTCACTTCTGATACCAAAGAAAAAACGCTACTGACACAGGGTTAAATAAGTTGTTTTTGTCATTTTTCCATTGAAACACACCCATGGGTGCGCCATGCAGATTACCTAGCAAGAAAAACTGGTGTTCTGCCCTACCATTACTGTTTTTAGGGCAGTTCTCTTTATGGATCGTGGAGAACAGGAGCAGAATTGTCCCCATATTTTTGACTCATGGTGTCAATGTTTATATATATGTATATATATGTATATATAATATATGTATATATATGTATATATATATATATATATATATATATATATATATATATATATATATATATATATATATATATATATATATATATATATATATATATATATATATATATATATATATATATATATATATATATATATATATATATATATATATAAAAAAATTTTTTTTCTCTATATGCACAATATATCATATGACCGTAGTATTGACAAAATGGATACCGTATATACTCTAGTATAAGCCGAGTTTTTCCAGCCTATTTTTTTATGATGAAAATGCCCGCCTTGGCTTATACTTGAATCAGGTTCCCACAAAAAAAAATTCTCACCTGTCCTCTGTTCCTGCGGTGTCCTCTTACCTGCTTCTTTCAGACCGCAGACACATATACCTCTCAATGATTTCGTCCAGTGCAAAGGGCCGCCGCTGCCGTCTACTTTCATCGCTTTATTGCAGTTGAATGGTTTGCGGCGCCACAAAGCATTCAACTGCAGTAAATCGCTGACAGCAGCAGTCGCCCCGTACGCCGGACATGATCATCAAGGGGTCTATGTGCCTACGGTCTGCAAGAAGCAGGTAAGAGGACAGGAACTGAGGATAGGTGAGAAGTTTTTTAGTTTTTTTTTGTGTATCTATATTACTACAAGATGGGGCACAATACAACAAGGGGACCAGGATGGGGGCACATTGCTACAGGATGGGGGCACATTGCTACAGGATGGGTTCACATTGCTACAGGATGGGTTCACATTGCTACAGGATGGGGGCACATTGCTTCAGGATGGGTTCACATTGCTACAGGATGGGTTCACATTGCTACAGGATGGGTTCACATTGCTACAGGATGGGTTCACATTGCTACAGGATGGGTTCACATTGCTACAGGATGGGGGCACATTGCTTCAGGATGGGTTCACATTGCTACAGGATGGGTTCACATTGCTTCAGGATGGGTTCACATTGCTTCAGGATGGGGGCACATTGCTACAGGATGGGGGCACATTGCTACAGGTTTGGGGCACATTGCTACAGGTTGGGGGCACATTGCTACAGGATGGGGGCACATTGCTACAGGATGGGGGCACATTGCTACAGGATGGGGGCACATTGCTTCAGGATGGGGGCACATTGCTACAGGATGGGGGCACATTGCTACAGGATGGGGGCACATTGCTACAGGATGGGGGCACATTGCTACAGGATGGGGGCACATTGCTACAGGATGGGGGCACATTGCTACAAGGGGGGGGGTACAAGGGTGAGCACGTTACATTTTTTTGGTATGTATTTTTATTTTTGAAATTTACCAGTAGCTGCTGCATTTTCCACCCTAGGCTTATATTCGAGTAAGTTTTCCCAGTTTTTTGTGGTAAAAAATAGGAGCCTCGGTTTCTCCTCTGGTATATACGCTATATATTAGTAAATGGGGCAGGGAGAGGCTGACTTTTCTTAGTGTGTTGGTGTCATGCAGCGGCTGGTTGGGGTCTCATTTTTATTAGTGCTTATAGGCCTTCGGTCGCCCTCCACGCGTTTCCCCCATGGTTTGAGGAGACCATAGTATTGGGTATTATGAATCCTATCCCAACGCGTTTCGGTCTCATGTCGTGATATCCAGCACTGTTGTAACCTTCTGTCCTCCCGCTATGTACGGACACATTTCGCATGTCAATTCCAAGTTGGGGACGTATCGGTGAATATAGTTTGTCCCCGCCGGTATGCAAACGAGATCAAGGAGAGACTGATTAATCAGCACTTTACTTGCATAGAAAGATAGATTGCCTCGGCCGCCGGACGGTCACCGGAGGATAGAGAATGTCACCGCAAAAAATGTTCTTTCGGCTTTTAATAGATAAATGCTCATAAGTGTCTGGTTTGGCAACTGTATGAAAACGACGATGGATACCGCGGGTATGTGCAGAGATGGTTGGTGCAGGCTGGGGATTGGCGCTATTGCAGGTCGCGTCGGGTTATGTGTTCCCCCTCGATGAACCAGTAAGACCATCATGCCAATAAATTAGCGGTGCCAGGGTACTGGTGACCAGTGACCATTAAATTAATGACCATTGATGCCAATACACGACTTCCTAACTGTTCCTGTTTCAGTTTCTCAAAGAATGTCAAAATCTCTGCTTGCTATGCGTGAATGGGGAAATTTCTTATAAATATTCAGAGGCTACAAACCTGATCTGGTCGCGTCCTTAGTTACAAGACTGGGCGCTGAATGCACTGTATTGACCATTGCACCCCCGGGTGTAATCAGAAATGTTTCCATTCAATGACAGCAAACAGAGGAGGGCGAAAATTGAACTACTAAGTATCCTAAAAAGTTACAGAACTTTGAGGTTGTAACGATGAAATGGTTATTCTCCATTCTCAGGAGAGGTAGCAAGTTTCTGAATGTTGGTGGTCCGGCCGTCAGGACCCCCACCCCCACTGATCACCCAGATTTCTGCCCCAGCACTTCAATGGCACAGTCCTGGTCTGAGGGATTGCCGAATGTCCAGGGACTAATCCTTTAAGATTTATGTACACGAAGCGAAAAAGACCCCTATAAATGTGGTATTGGCCAGATCCGATGGCATTCATTACCTCCTGACAATATAAGTTGTCTTTCTGCCCCCCCCCCCCCCCCTCCTCCGTTCCCGGCAGCCCCTTCTGATGTTCGTTTTTCTTCTTTAATTTTGCCACGAGACAGACTTGTGTCACTTAATGTAAAACGAGTGAGCTGGCATTTCAGCGCTCAGGCTTTATAGACTTGCTGAACTTTTGTGAAAGATCATCCCAGTCCCGTTTCATTAATAATGAAAAGGAGGGGGCAATAAAACCGCGCGGCTCCAGGATGCACCATAGACCCGGAGCCAGGGGTTAGCCTCGAATGCTGATATTAATGCTGCCCCCTTCACCCCTCTGCTAGCGGAGGGTCCTACAGCTCGCCTTATATTCTGCAGCCCCTCCACCCCCCTGCGCAGGTAACATGGGGCATTGGGGAAATAAATCTGCCCCTCCGTCCATCTCTGGCCGTAGAAGATCTCATCTGTTTAACATTTAGCCTATATTTGCAGAATAGTTGATAACTTTTAGATTGGAAGAATTTGAGACTCCTGGGTGCTTGAAGGGGTTGTCCAACGTTTTAAGGACAATTTCCCCCCCCCCCCTTTTTATCTATGTGCACATCTGGGGCTGAAATGTCATTTTTGCAATTGTGTTGCTTTTACAGGTTTGTGTCCTGCACATACATTTTTTCTTTTTTTTTTTTTGTAATATAATCTTAAATCATTTGAGAGGAACTTTGGGGGAAAAGGTAGGAAAGGGTTACAGACCCAGGTGGAATGAGCTCACTGACTGATTCTTAGTTAACTCCCTCTGCAGCTAGTAATACAGTCCAGCACAGAAAGCAAATGGAACAATATTTTTTTTTATTAAAACTCAGTATAAATAAGACATTTAACCAAAAATATTTGCATTGAAATAAAATGAAATGACCCCCAACTCTGAATGGAGTAGTAGCTCTAACTCACCCCCACTCTGTGCCCCTCAGGCCCCCCCACTTCTGTGCCCCTCAGGCCCCCCCACTTCTCTGTGCCCTTCAGGCCCCCCCACTTCTCTGTGCCCCTCAGGCCCCCCCTCTCCCCCTAATTTCCCCTCCTCTCCCCCTGTGCCCCTCAGGCCCCCCCCCTTTCCCTGTGCCCCTAACTCCCCCCTCCCCTCCCCCTGTGCCCCTCAGGTCCCCCCCTTTCCCTGTGCCCCCAATATTCCCCCCCCTACCCCTGTGCCCCTCTCACCCCCCCTCCCCTCCCCCTGTGCCCCTCTCACCCCCCCCACCCCCCTCTGTGCCCCTCTCACCCCCACTCATGGACTTATAATAACAATTGCCGGAGGTCCAGGTATGATCACGGATTAATAATGTAATATGGGCAAAGTGTAAATGACCCCATCTTTTCTTTTTTTTCCACAGACCCTCCTCCCTCTCGATGGAGGGAATATGGCGCCCTCGCAGTCATTCTGGCTGGCATCGCTTTTGGCTTTCACCAGTTGTATAAGGTACAAGATTTCTTTTTATTATTTTTTTTTTTTTTTTTTTTAGAATATTTTGTAGCACAGCGGCATTTATTCCTTAATGATAAGAATAATAATAGAATTGCACAGCAGCCCTATGTAAAACACACACACACACACACACACACACACACACACACCAGCGCCGAATGCTGTGCTCAGCTCTGCTGCATCTCACACCACCACATTGCTTTGATGTCCAGCTCTGATCTCAGGAGGGTCCGGCTCGTCTGGTCATTGTGACACCGGCCTCTCCTGTTTTTGGGCTCCGGTTATGTATCATGTCCCGGCTTGCATTCCTTTTATTTCATGCTGCTTTTACTCGTTACACCCAAAATAATCTGATTAATTACCTGAGTAATGCCTTGTTTTTCTTGCAATCGTTCTTTCGGTTGTGCAAAACCTTTAGACTTCTTCTTTTTTTTTTTTTTTCTTAGAGGATGAATATGTATCACTGAGCCATATATTGGCAGGGCTGTAGTATTTATATTTTTTTTAAAAGGGAAGGCAATCTTTTGGGGATTTTTTTTTAAAAAACTTTTTACGTTTCATTTAATCCATGTATGTGAGGTTGAAAATTCATATTTTTTTTTATTTTTGCTATTGGGCTTCTTTAAAAGTTTGCTCCGTGTTTCTTTTTTTTTTTTTGCTTTTATAGTTTTGTTTCCCTGTGATGTGATCATAAATCCGCTTAGGGCGAATTAGAAAAAGACAGATAAGCGATACAAACTCCCCACCAGACCGGCAGACTACGCTCACTGATGGATTCTCAGTTAACTCATTCTGTAGCCAGCAATGGAAATACTGGATATTTATTGTAATATCTGGCTCTGTGGATGCTAATAAGTTCCCTGTAACTTCAGTACTTTGTTGGAAAAGTAACAATTTAAAGGAATAGTTCAGGCATAACTGATAAATGTTGCAGGATCTGCAGGGGTGGGGCTAGACTGATTCAGGAGCACCAATGAGCAGTTCCCTGATCAAGCTCCGCCTCCGCAGGGTCTTAACTGTTAGTTTTTGCGGAGGTGTCTTTTCGAAATCCAAAATGGCCTCAATGCGGTAAGATGGGGTTTCTTTCTTCGCTTTGTGCAGAGGTACCTGCTCCCGCTAATCACCAGCAACAAGGAGAGCCACAAGCAGCTGCAGCGCATCGAGTCCAGCGTGTCGGAGATGAGTGGCAGCGTCATACAGACAGGTAACGATTAACGACTCCATCCCGGCCCCCACCCCCCACCTCGTAGTCATAACTTCATTTATCTGCTCACAAAATCTGTTCACATTTGCAAATGAAGACACCGTCATTTCGGTTTAATTTGAAATTGCTTGTTTACTGTCGCTGCGGCCTCAATTAATTATGTTTTTACGGAAAGGATCCCAACCTCGGAATATTAATAAGGGGCTGGAGTGACAGCACTTTAGTGAAGAGGGAGGTTTAGCTTCATTCTCCCCATCATGACAGCAAAGGTGGGTTTTGCGTGTGCACATGTGCCGGGTGCAGGATTGGGCAGCAGTTACCGTGCGCTGCTGAAGCCTGACTGCCTGCCACAGGGGATATTCATTAAAAAAAATTATATATTATGCCATGAATGGAAAGTTACACTGAGATCCTGGATCCAGAGGATTTACAGCCACATTCAGGACTTGAAAAAGCTGGGGGACACTTCTGTAGCAGCTGATATGGTGTTTATGTTGGTTGTTGCCCAGCTGTCCTAGGGGCTAAGACTAGCTTCATATTAGTGTCAGAGGTGACGTTAGGAACCGCCGTTCCAAAGCAAAGGGCCAAATTTAAACAGTTCCAAAAAGCTAGTGAGTAAAATACTTATTTTCTCTGACAAGATATTCTGTGCTTCATCTGGTGAGCGCAGCACTACTACACCCAGCAAGGCCCTGATATATCTGCCTAAGTTAACTGGATGAGTTGGCGACGCCGGCTGTATGCCTGGGCGCCCCCGGGCTGGGCCGGGCCGGCTGTATGCCTGGGCGCCCCCGGGCTGGGCCGGGCCGGCTGTATGCCTGGGCGCCCCCGGGCCGGGCCGGCTGTATGCCTGGGCGCCCCCGGGCCGGGCCGGCTGTATGCCTGGGCGCCCCCGGGCCGGGCCGGCTGTATGCCTGGGCGCCCCCGGGCCGGGCCGGCTGTATGCCTGGGCGCCCCCGGGCCGGGCCGGCTGTATGCCTGGGCGCCCCCGGGCCGGGCCGGCTGTATGCCTGGGCGCCCCCGGGCCGGGCCGGGCCGGCTGTATGCCTGGGCGCCCCCGGGCCGGGCCGGGCCGGCTGTATGCCTGGGCGCCCCCGGGCCGGGCCGGGCCGGCTGTATGCCTGGGCGCCCCCGGGCCGGGCCGGGCCGGCTGTATGCCTGGGCGCCCCCGGGCCGGGCCGGCTGTATGCCTGGGCGCCCCCGGGCGGCTGAGCCTTTTCAGGCTTAAGCTGAACAGAGGCAAATGAGGAATGGTCAGTGGTCGTATATGAAATCTAGCAGCCATATTGGTCCCTTGTGTGGATTACTAGATGGCGTTGCACTGGGCATATTCTTAGTGTAATGTAAAGATGTGCACAGTTATCACTTCTCAATCCACCCAATAACCGCAAAAACACTCCATAAGGCTGCTTTCACACTACGTTTTTTCTTAACCTGCGTCATGAACGTTTTTTTGCTGTAAAAGTGGATCCTGTTTTTACAAAGAAAAACGCATGTGTTATTTTGCAGCATCCTGCCACTTGAAGTTTTTGGGCGGGCATTGAAGTCATATGATCGGGAGTGAGGGAAACTGAACGTGATAGACTGGGAGCCGGCATCTGACAGCCGCAGACGCTGGTAACCAAGGTAAACATCGGGTAACTAAGCGAAGTGCTTTGCTTGGATACCCGATATTTACCTTGGTTACGAGCGTCCGTAGCTGCTAGGAGCCGGGCTGCCTGCTCCCTGCACACGTAACCAAGGTAAACATCGGGTAACTAAGCAAAGCGATTTGCTTGGTTACCCGATATTTACCTTGGTTTCGAGTGTCCGCCGCTCTCAGGCGGGGAAGAGAGAGGGGAGGGAGGGGGAGAGTCAGACTGATCACGCCAGGCTTGTTTCTGGGCATGCTCAGTAGAGCAAGCAGGATCCTGTCTATCAGCATGCCAGCATTCACATGCGTTTGCATGCAGTATAGTCAGGATCCAGTGAAAAACAGTATTTGGACGCAGCTCAAAAAACACTAAAAGTAGCGTTTTTGAAAAAAGTTATAAAACTGCAAGTCGCTGGATCCTCACTATAACGCACGCAAACGCAGGTGAACGCATGTTGACGCGAGTCCATTGCAAATGCATTGAAATTAAAACGCATTTGCACTGGATCCGTTTTTGCGTTAAGAAAACGTTCATGACGGATGTTTAAAAAAACGTAGTGTGAAAGCCGCCAAAGGAATACAAATGTATATAAAGTGTTCTTTCTCCATCAGCCCTCTCCAGGCCCAGATCTGGAATGCCGTGTGACACAATTCTTCTTGCTCAGAGCCGTCACTACGTTCCACCCTACTTTTTTTTCTTAAATTGGCTATTTTTGTTTTAGCTCTTCAAAAATCCACCTTTTCAGGTTTTTGTCAATGTGTCACTCAGACGACCAAACCCAAGCCTGAGAGTGTCAGCGGCTCCGGTCCCAGCCCTGACAGGGCTTAGTGTCATTGTAGTGCGGAGGTGGTGTGCATTGTGACTCGGAGGCTGCGGCCTCCTCCGGGATCCTTCCTCTGTAAATCTATAAGGGTAAACTGTGATTTCTACGTGCAGCGAGCCGCACTGATCGTGGCCCTGCTGCCTGCCAGGATCCACCGCACACCCTCCTCCAGCCGCCGCTGTCACAGATGACAGCCGAGGATAGATGGATAAAGCAGACAGCGGCGGAGATGCAGAGAGATAGAGCCATTGATAAATGGCTGTCTGTGATAAGGGACACACACAGCTATACTTTTCAATCCAGTCAGCCCTCCGCCACAGTGATACATTGCAAATCCCACAGATGAGATGGGAGGGGAGATATTAGATGGGGAAGAGCATAAATCCCGGGCAGAGGAGGCGCACACGCCGGTGGCTCCGTGTAGATGGAGCTGGAAGCTGCCACTGAGCACATGATTAGGCCTTTGCTCAACTGGTTGATTTCCGAGTGTCATTCATCACATTAGTGAGCAGCTTGTAAAGACGCGGGGTGTGCGCCCTGACAGCAGTTTATTTCCCCTTTCTTTCCAAATCCATCACGTCCTAAGCATCGCGGAGTTATAGATGGGATCCGATAATAATAGTACAATCACATGAACGCCGTGTAAAGGGACATGGAAACTCACATTTGGGTTAGAAGGGACACAGACGTTCGGACATATAGCACCTGCATAATCCGCAGCCCTGTACAAAGAGCAGCCACGGGATTCCATGCAGATTTCACCAAATTTGCATTTAGAGCGCACCAATCACCAGGATTTTCCTACATAACCTAAAGCCATATATATGTTATATATAGCCATATGCTATACTGGCACTATCAGGCTGATTCTATACATACCTTTAGTTGTCAGCTTGGATGTTTAGGTTTTGAAATACAAGCAAGTAAAGTTTGTAACATGAGCAGCTTTTTGATTGGCAGCAGCTGCCGATCAGCTAATAGGTGGGGTGGGTTTTGACAGTTATTCCAGTCCCCTTGCTTGTCAGTCCTCCCCATGTTGTTTATGCTAATGATATTATAGATTATAGAATTATTTTACAAAGTGGCTAGAAGGACCTGTGCTGATGTCATACTCATGTGACCAGCAGGAACGGGGCCTCAGCCAACAGAAGAAAAATGTTGTTTCCTGGTATCAGCTATGTTGGCTGAGGCCACGCCCCTTCTGGTCACGTGAGTATGACATCAGCACAAGTCCTTTCAGCACTTAGTAAAATGATTCTATAATCTAGAATATCATTAGCATAAATAACATGGGGAGGACTGACAGACAGAGGACGGGAATAACTATCAAACCCCATCCCAGCTATCGGCAGCTGCTGTCATTCAAAAACATACTCATTTTACAAACTTTACTTTCTTGGATTTTAAAACCTATACATCAGAGCTGACCACTACAGGTATGTATAGAATCAGCCTGATAGTGCCAGTATAGCACTGGCTTTAGGTTATATAGGAAAATCCTGGTGATTGGTGCGCTTTAAGCCCCGGACCCCAGTGCTGCAAAAGAGCAGTGCACGGAGCCGTCTTCTTACTGCAGACTCGTCAGAAGGTGAATTGTAATAATGAAAAATCACCCACCTGGCCTAAGGCGCCAAAAAAGGTACAAAAAGCCCCACGGGGGCGTATGTGCCATAAAGGACGCTGGATCATTGGGTTGGCGCTTATATTTTTTTTTACTTCATAGAATATTAGAGTTGGAAGGGACCTCCTGGGTCATCTCGTCCAACCCCCGGCTCAAAGCAGGATTCACTAAATCATCCCAGACAGGTGTCCGTCCAACCTCTTTTTAAAGACTTGCATTGAAGGAGAACTCTCCACCTCTCGTGGCCGCCTGTTCCACTCATTGATCACCTTGACCGTCAAAAAGTTTTTTTCTAATATCTAATCTGTGTCTCCTCCCCATCAGTTTCATCCCATTGCTTCTAGTCTTTCCTTGTGAAAATGAGAATAAAACTGATCCCTCTACAGTGTGACTGCCTGTAAGATATTTGTAGACCGCTATTAAGTCTCCTCTCAGTCTTCTCTTTTGCAAGCTAAACAAGCCTAAATCCTGTAACCGTTCCTCATAGGACATGGTTTGCAGACCGGTCACCATTCTGGTCACTCTTCTCTGAACTTGCTCCAGTTTGTTGATGTCTTTTTTAAAATGTAGTGCCCAGAAGTGGACACAATATTCCAGATGAGGTCTGACCAAAGAGGAGTAAAGGGGGATAATGACTTCACGTGATCTAGATTGCTTCTGTTAATACATCCTAGAATGGTGTTTGCTTTTTTTTGCTGCTGCGTAACACTGTTGACTCATGTTCAGTCTGTGATCTATTAGTATACCCAAGTCTTTCACACATGCTTTTGGATAGCTCTATTCCTCCCATGCTGTATATGCTCTTTTCATTATTCTTGCCAAGATGTATGACTTTTGCATTTCTTCCTGTTAAAAACCATTCGATTAGTTGTAGCCCACTGTTCCAGCTTGTTTAGATCTTGTTGAATCTTTTCTCCCTCTTTAGCATTAGCTTTTCCTCCTAGCTTTGTGTCATAAGAAAATTTAATCAGTTTACCCTTAATACCTTCATCTAAATCATTGATAAAGATTTTGAACAACACGGGGCCCGGGACAGAGCCCTGTGGTACCCCACTTGAGACAGTCTTCCAACTGGATGTGCAGCCATTTATGACCACTCTTTGACTCCGATCACTAAGCCAGTTACGAATTCATCTAACAGTTGCCTTGTCCATTCCACACTTGGTTATTTTTTCAATAAGGATTGTATGAGATACTTTGTCAAATGCTTTACTGAAGTCAAGATATACTATATCTACTGCATTTCCCTGATCCACCCAGTCAGTGATTTTGTCATAGAAGGAAATTAAGTTAGTCTGACATGACTTATTTGTTACAAACCCATGCTGGCTCTGGTTAATCACTTCATTCTCATCCAGGTACTTGCATAAATGTTGTTTAATAATTTGTTCAAAGATCTTTCCTGGTATGGAAGTCAGGCTCACAGGCCTGTAATTCCCTGGGTCCACCTTCTTCCCACTTGTTTCAAGTCACGGCTCCCTTGCAACATTTACCCATGAAAAGAAGGGATCTGCTGTAACAGCCAATGCAACAACACTGGACCTTTGTGCCTATGCCTAAAAAGGGGGTTATGTTTTTCTTTTGTGAATCCCTAAGACTCGTTATACAAATTACTAATTTCCTACAGGATTGAGGGAAAACCTACAGAGACTGCAAGACAGGGGTGTAAATATAAAAGAGGGGACCCTGGTCTTAGTCTGGATAATCCCAGGGTTTATAAGTTAGTAGGTGGTCACCATCCTTGCGTGTTCACACCTATTATTGATGGGGGAGCCCTGTGGGAAATCAGCCAGGCCACAGTAATGGCAGGGCAGGGCAAGCTGGGTGCAGACATGTAACAGTTGCATTGGTATTTGACTGCATCGTATTTTGCTTGTGCCGTATATATAAATTGCTGCTGATGGCGTTTAGCTGCTATGCATAATGTCTACCCAAAGACTGTGAACCTCCTGTCGCTGTGTCTTGTCCATCGTCTTAGTGACCCAGTTGCAGACCACGTTGGCTGCCGTGCAAGAACTGCTCCTCCAGCATCAGCAGAAGATCCAGGAGCTGACCCAGGAGCTGGCCGCCTCCAAGGTGAGAGACCCGACCCCTCCACACTCCATGCACCCGCTCCTGTGCTCTGCAAACACTTTAAGAGCCCATTTCTTGCTCTCCTCAATTATGCCAAAGTATGATGTGCTGATGATGGATTGTAAGCTCTTATGGCGAGGACTCCCTGCTGCTGAGCATTAGTAGCAAATTCAAAAGTGTTTGTATTACTCCATCACTGTAGACGTTCTCCGCCTGTAACTCAGGCCTTCGAAATGTATAAGGCAGGGTTCCCCAACTCCAGTCCTCGAGGGCCGCCAACAGTGCATGTTTTCAGGATTTCCTTAGCATTGCATGGGTGTTGGAATCATCAACTGTGCAGGTGATTAAATTATCACATGTGCAATACTAAGGAAATCCTGAAAACATGCACTGTTGGCGGCCCTTGAGGACTGGAGTTGGGGACCCATGGTATAAGGAAAGAGGAGAACATTTTATTGCAGCGCCGAGGCATCGGGTTATGACTTGTATGTACGTGGTGACCTAAGACGTGGACATTGATGACTTTGGTTGCAGCTTCTGCCTCCATTTTTGTGTCTTTTTAAAGCAAAAAGTCCTCCTAAATCTAGGATGCATGGAAGTATGGCTGATCCGGCCTCGTCCGCTAATCCGGAATCCTGTGCTGCTCCATTACTTATGCCAATGATAACACAGAACGGCTGCGAACGTTTACTGTTTTCTCCGGTCCCTTTATAGCCGTCTGCACCCAGAGTTAATGGACCCTTAGCTGTCAGGGGAGGTAATTAGTCAGACGGCGGGTCTGAGGCTTCATTTTCTCCTTCCCAGGTCTGCACCGGCCCTACGTTTTGCTGCACCTTTTTATTTGTGTAATCTGCTATCTTTCAATGTTGGGGTTATTGTCATTTCTTCTATATCTTTTTATTTCTGCCTCCTTTTTTTTTTTCTTTTTTAGTTCTCCAGCTCCGCTAATACAATCCTGGAATCTCAGAGCCTCCAGGAAATAAAGTCCGAAATTTACTCCTTGAAGGGGCTTCTTCTGAACAGGTACCGGGGATCACGGATCCCTCCGTGGGTACATATGGGGTAATATAAGGGGGCATGTGCTGGTATTGCAGGAAAGGGGGCTTGTGTAAACTACCTCTGTCTATGAATGACGTCTCCTGTATCCTGGAGATGGTCCGAGCTTAGATGGAGACATGGGATGTAATTGAAGCCAAATCATTGCATCACATCTCCGTGTAGAGATATATGTTTGGGGCAGGATAGTCCTGGCTACATTGCTTTTTATGTCTTATTGCATTGTAGGCAGGACACGGGCAAAGACTAAGCCACCAATCTACTACCATAACAGTGCCATATGGTGTAAAAGATACCAATGTGGTGACAGCAGGCACACAAGTTCTACTGATACTATTGTATGACCCACCTCAATGAAAATTGATATATTTTGTCCACTAATAGACTTTTCTGATCCTCAAAGTCTAATATCCTAACTTTGGCGCAGTCGCCATGTGCGATGACTCTGGCAACAATGGTGATGTATTAGGCATTAAATCTCAACTCAATGCAAAATCCGTAGTGGAGAATCCCTCCTGCCATGTGTCGTGTGTAATACCGGCGCCGTCTTATGTGCCTCCTTTTAATTTCAGAAATATGTGCAAGTAAAGTTCCAGCAATGCAGCACTATTTGATTGACAGGTGCAACAGGAAGGGAATAGGTGGGTCAGGTCTTGCTATCTATTCCCGCCCCTGTCTGTCTTCATGCGCTGGATTTAACATTCTATGGCAAGACAGGCCGACAAGGGCATAAATAGATGGCAAGAACCAACCCACATATTCCCTTCCTGTTGTACCTGTCAATCAGATAGCAGGGCATTGCTGGAACTTTACTTGCACATATTTCTGAAATAAAACCTCCAATCTCAGAACAAAAGCTATGCTTACATTCAGCATCCTAGCACCAGTATGGAACTGGCTTTACTTTATATATGAAAATCCTGCTGGTTGGTTCCCTTTAAAAAGATATATTTTCTGTACATTTTGTAAAAATAGCTAGAAAGTGTCCCGCCCTTGTAAGGCTCCTTTCACATTGCGTTTTACCTTCCGCTCACAGGTCCTGTCGGAGCATCCGTCCGAACCGCCCCTCCCCCACTCTGCAAAGCATGTTTCGGACGCATGCGCCCGACAGGGCCATTCACTGCTATGGAGCGCACTGCGTTAGCGTGTGCTCTGTTTTGTGCCAGTTTTTGCACATATACGTTTCTGCAGACGGACACCCGAACATAGTCCACCTACGTTCGGGTGTCCGTCTGCAGAAACGTATATGTGCAAAAAATGGCACAAAACAGAGCACACGCTAACGCAGTGCGCTCCATAGCAGTGAATGGCCCTGTTGGGCGCATGCGTCCGGAACACGCTTTGCAGAGTGGGGGAGGGGCGGTTCGGACGGATGCTCCGACGGGACCTGTGGACGTAGAGAAAAACGCAATGTGAAAGGGGCCTCACACAGGACGTTATGAGCTGCGGTTTATTACATGTGACTTGTGTGTTTTCTTTTTTCCATTACTAGGCGGCAGTTCCCTCCATCTCCATCTGCACCAAAAATTCCTGCTTGGCAAATCCCAGTGAAACCTCCTTCTTTACCGAATCAGGCAACGCTGAACCACAACAGCAGCAGCGACATATCCCCCGTAAGTAACGAGTCTGGATCTTCTTCTCCGGTGAAGGAGAACCACAGCCCCGAAGGCTCGAAGGTCACCTCTCACCACTTGCCTACCACTCGAGAAGAAGACCCGGAGATCGATGTGCAGAGCCAGGTGCGCATGGAAGTTCAGGGCGAAGAGGAAGGGGAGGAAGATGAGGAGGAGGACGTAGGACAAGCGGATGAAGAAGACTGCATCGGGGTCCAGACTGAAGACCGAAGAGGTGGAGATGGACAAATCAATGAGCCGGTGGATAAGTTGCGTCGACCTGAGGGAGCCAGCAACTAAATGGACTGATGGTAAATGATGGAGGCCCCAAGTATTTCTCCTAGCTGTCCCCCTCTCAACCCTTCCGACGTCCCCTGCACCCGTCACCAGAAAACTGTGATCTTCTGTGGTACAATTCTATATACGAAAAAGGATGTTGCAGACCAGGTTTACTAGTGCCCTGCGATGTGTCCTCCATCCAGCTACAACGATACTTGTGTCTGCACAGTCATTTCTGTTTATGTGTAAAGGAATCGCCAAAGTTCAGCTCACTTTCCCAGCCCTCGCCGGCCCGGTGCACTTGTCAGCGATCCGCTGGCATGCAAGGAAACATGACAATGAAGGGCAGGATGCGACCGATATCCTCAGTTTATGAGAAATACATCCCCCCTCCTCCAAAAATAGAGATGAAACAAAGAAATGTTCCCTTGAATTAATGTCAAATCGCCTCTTGAATTGCACACAACCCCTAATCACCGTTCGGCTCACTAATGGCGTGCGTGCATGCGTGTGACACGGACACTGCTCGTGTGGGTGCTACACGTGGTGACGTTTCTAGTCACATTGGCAAATGGAGAAATACAGAAAAGCATACTGTACCATCTAATGTCATATTATTACTCGCTTTATATCTTCTCACTCTGACCATGGCTGTAATCTTCAGTCATTTTGTTACCTTAATCATTCACGTCTTAGCGTCGTATTCACACGTTATTGCTCAGTATTGGTTGTAAATCAGTTGTACGGGCCGGCTGGAGGCATGCCAGGCACCTCACTCCTCACTGCCAGACATTCCCCGGCCTTAAATACTTGTACTTAGATATTCTCCTGAATTGCCGCTGAACAGTCATTGAGAGTGATTCTCCCATCCTCCATATATCATCCACACTTCTTCCATCATCTCCTCCGGTGGTTCCAGCGCTCCCCGGGCTCCTCGTCCCATGGAGACGGTTTATCCTATTTCAACGTTATCCTTTATTCGGCAGGTGATCCTTCCGGGTATCCTAATGCACCTAAAACTTCCTTGTATCTCACAATTGTTCTCCACACTTTCCTCCTTGTAATTGTGTATCCAACTAGCTGCTGTGACCATTTTTCCTTTTTTTTTGTTTTTTTTGTTTTTTTTTTTTCCGCTCAAACCTTTATTTTCCTTCCTATTCCTCTTCTCCCTCCCATCCAACTTTTCTATCCATTCATTCTCAACTACTGTTTTTGTTTAGCTTCAAATCCATATTTCTCCTTACTTTTCAATGTTTTTTTACCTTCCATTCTTTTTATCTTCACATCCATTCTTTTCCCCATCTCTCGATCTCGTTTGCCTTAC
Source organism: Anomaloglossus baeobatrachus (assembly GCF_048569485.1). Lineage (NCBI taxonomy): Eukaryota > Metazoa > Chordata > Amphibia > Anura > Aromobatidae > Anomaloglossus > Anomaloglossus baeobatrachus. The sequence continues at coordinate 183,123,447 of NC_134363.1, read as the reverse complement.
CTTTTCACTCAATTTTGTCCTTTACCTCCTGTTCCCTTTTTTTTCTTTTCTTTGTCAAATCCTTTACCTTCCTTGCATTCTTCTCATTAGTCCCCCCATCCATCCTTCTAGTTAGTCCCCCCATCCATCCTTCTCGTTCCCCCCCATCCATCCTTCTCGTTAGTCCCTCCCCGTCCATCCTTCTCGTTAGTCCCTCCCCGTCCATCCTTCTCGTTAGTCCCTCCCCGTCCCTCCTTCTCGTTAGTCCCTCCCCGTCCCTCCTTCTCGTTAGTCCCTCCCCGTCCCTCCTTTTCGTTAGTTCTCTCCCCGTCCCTCCTTCTCGTTAGTCCCCTCCCCGTCCCTCCTTCTCGTTAGTCCCCTCCCCGTCCCTCCTTCTCGTTAGTCCCCTCCCTGTCCCTCCTTCTCGTTAGTCCCCTCCCTGTCCCTCCTTCTCGTTAGTCCCCTCCCTGTCCCTCCTTCTCGTTAGTCCCCTCCCTGTCCCTCCTTCTCGTTAGTCCCTTCCCTGTCCCTCCTTCTCGTTAGTCCAACCCACCCACATCCATCCTTTTCGTTAGTCTCCCCCCTGCACATCCGTTCTTCTCGTTAGTCCCCTCCCCACCCGTACTTCTCGTTCGTCCCGTACCCTCATCCATTCTTGTTAGCCCCCATTTCTGTTCTTCTCATTAGCCCCCCATTCATTCTTCTTGTTAGCCCCTATCTGTTCCTATTGCCCCCCCCACTTCAAGTCTTCTTGTTGGCCCCCTTCATTTGTTCTCTTTAGCCCCCATCTGATCTTCTCGTTAGTCCTTTCATCTAGTGTGATGGGGTTTTTTTTTCCCCCTTTCCACCCGTCCCCCAACCCCCCCCTGTCCACCCCCCCCTCATGGTCTTCCATGGTCATTCCTCTCCCTCTTACGTTCCCCTCTTTTTATAATTTATTTTTCTTTACCATCCCCTCTCACAGATTTGCCTTTTTTTCTAGCTTGCCGTTCTAGATCACCGACCATAGAAGCCACTGAGCTGTTGGATTGTGAATAGCTTTTCCTATTCTGTAATTTAATTTCCATGTTCTGGAAAATACTTTCTCATCCCCAAGTCAAAAATAATCAAACGCAGAGTGTGAACAATAGCGATAACGGAATATAGCACAAACGTATCTCTTATATTTCCGTGGATATAGTTTCTTTTGCTTCCCCTATTTGTGCTTTGATGTATATTCCTTGGAAATAGACAGAACAGGCCATATGGGGTTGAGCTACTCAATTTTATTATGTCTGGAACAGGAAAAAAAAATAAGAAAATCTTTATCCATTGCATGAATGAAACGCCGCACATCCTTAATTTCATCAGCCAACTGTGCTCATTAGTGTGCTAATGTATAGATTTCCAGTAAAAATATAATTGTACATAATTGTAATAAAGATGAGTTAGACTATTTAATCTTGGCCTTCGCCTGTTTTATTCCTTGGGTGTAATTTATGCGACGGGGTTGTCTTCAGGATATTTTGTTGTTTTTTTGTGTTAGAAGTAATAATAGGTTCTTGCTTAATATCCAGCGCGCCCTTCCTCCACCATCAGCGAGACGTTATCATGAAAAAGGTGACTCGCAACAAGGAGCAAATCTGTGCCCAGGTATGTGCCCCTGCACCGCACCGTCCTCTCCGGACCGGAGGCTGCGCCCTAAATCTACACAATATGGCGACTCCCTAAACTCAACTTCTACTGATTTTTGATTAGTCTATAATAAATCCGGAGCTGCGCTAAAATATATTGCTGTCATATGGCTTCATATAGTTACAAATTTATTATGTTATCCTAGCTTGTATATTCTGCAGGTTTTTCCCCCTGTGCTCTATAAAGACACATCTGCAGGTTTTCCCCTTTGCTCTCTATAAAGACACATCTGCAGGTTTTTCTCACTTTCTGACATGAAATCAGAATAAACCTTTCCCGTTTTAGGTCAAATAGGAACCAAAATTATTTATATTTACCAAATGCTGGAATAATGAGAGAGCGAGAATGTCATAGGTTTCCATACACTAAGAGTACTATGCCTTTAAACAATAGGGGACAGCCCATATGATGATGTCATATCTTTGGAAGCTTCTGATAGGTTTATTGGCAACATCTGAGTTAGAGACACACCTGTGGATGTATTATAATGCACACCTGAAACACACAGCTTCTTTGTGTAGCATCATGGGAAAGTCAAGATCTCAGGAATAGAATTGTGGACTTGCACAAGTCTGGTTCATCCTTGGGTGAAATTTCCAGATACTTGAAGGTGCCTCGTTCATCTGTACAAACAATTATATGCTAGTACAAACAAGATGGGATTCTGCAGGCATTATACTGCTCAGAAGGAGACTGGTTCTATGTACCAGAGATGAATGTGCTTTGGTCAGACATGTGCATATCAACCCAAGAACAAAAGCAAAAGACCTTGTGAAGATGCTGGTGGAAGCTGGTAAGATTGTGTCATTATCCACAGTGAAATGAGTACTGTGTCAACATGGGCTGAAAAGCCACTGCCAGGAAGAAGCCATTTTTCCAAATAAACATAAAAAAGCCAGATTAATGTTTGCAAATGCACACAACAACAAAGATCTTAATTTTTTGAGATATGTCCTGTGGTCTGACAAAACTCTCGGGAAGAGAATTGTGGACTTGCACAAGTCTTGTTCACCAAAAATGCAGTAAAAAAAAAAAAACACTCCAGAATTCTCATAGACTTTGCTGGCATGCTGTTTTGTGACAAAACTGCACCGAAACGTGCATAACAAAACGCAGTATGTGCACATGTCCTGACCGAAACAATGTGAAACATTGAAAATTTGCCCTTGGCCGATTTCAGACGTCTGTGCATCACTATCCCAGTAAAGGCCGCAGGTCTCCTAACCCAAACTCTGCAGTGTCATAGGCATATATGAGGATAATGAGTTTGGCACCGGATACTATGGCCTGTCGGCATTGTGTCCCATATTCTTAATTCGACTGCAAAAGACAAGTGTGACTATGGAAGAAAATGTGTTTTTTTTTCTAATCTTTAAGGGGCTGTAATTTTGGAGGAGATGTATTAAGTGTCTTAGGCTACTTTCACACATCCGGTTTGAGCCCTGCGGCTCAATCCGGCTGTGAAAACTATGCAACGGATGCGGTGAAAACACCGCATCCTTTGCATAAGTTTTTACATGCGGCCGGTCCGGTTTTTTCCGGTTGCGGCATGCTACTGAGCATGCGCAGTGGAAAATACCGCATGCGGCGACCGGATGCGGTTTTTTCCGCATCGCGCCGCATCCGGCCTCCATAAGGATGCATTGAAAAATGCGCCGCAGCGGCCGGATGCGGCGCGATGCGGTGTTTTTTGCCGGAGCAAAAAACGTTGCAGGGTACGTTCGATCCGGCCGCCGCATCGGCTAAATCTGCCGCATGCGGCAAAAACCGGACCGAACGCAAGCCCCTACGGCACAATGCGGCACTAATGTAAGTCAATGCAAAAAAACCCGCAATCGGCGTTACAAAAGCCGGTTGCGGTTTTTCTGCAGAACGCCGTATTGTGCCGCAGAGCAAAAATCCGGATGTGTGAAAGTACCCTTAGGATGCATGAATATTTGAGTATGCAACAATGAAGATGGGGTGCAACTTTTTAGTAAGGTTAGACCCTTCCACATCTCGTGGCTGTCAAACATGTCCAAACTGTAATTTGCACCAATAAATGGCAGATCTAGATTTGCAGAACTGTAAAGAGGCTTAAAAAGTATTAAAATATATATAAATATCAACCGGATCGGATGACAATCTGTATGAGGACAGCCCGACCCATGTCTGCGGCTGAAGGGGAACATAAACAGACCCCTTTGTTGGACAGAGATAAGTGCAGCAGATTGCCTGGCAGCTGCTTATCTCCCCTCTCCCCATGGCAAGAAACCTGCGTGCTTGACCACCCAATGTCTTCCAGACAGCAGTGCAGACAGGACGGGGAAGCGCTGACCCTTGGTAATAAATACTAGAAAAAGTTATAAAACTCTCAATACTATTTCTATTTATTAGGAATGTCCGGGGGGGTGGAGACCCCCAAACAATAGCCCCATTTGCTCTCTCAATTAGTTCAATGCAGTGATACTACTTGATACAATGTTGCCGTTACCTATAGGGCCGATGCATTCACCTCCCTCCATGTGACTCGGAGAGAAACCAATAATCTGGATTTATTTTCCTTTTATGAACATTTTGCACTTTTTTTTTTTTTCTCCCCCCCCCTACAAAAAAAAAAAATAAATCCATTAAGTCTTTCAATATAATTACACATAGAAAGCAGAATTAGGTGATTATTTTTTCCCTTTGCCCATAAATAGCCCGTCTTGTGTGAGAACTGTGCTCCGAGATAGAGCGGAAAGCCAAAGACCGGAGGTATAAATCCTTCTCTTCAAGGACGAGATCCCTCGAGAAAGCCAAAAAAGCTCTAATTTAAAAATAAAAATGAATAGATAAAAACTGTTGTTATTAAAACCTGTCAGTTCTGTGTGGAGTGGACTTATAAGGCAGATAGATCGCAGGAATGTTCTCGCTGTGACTCACGACACATCTCTCTACAAATGTCCAATATAAGGCGAAACGCCTTCTGAGTGCAGAATACCAGCAGATATACAACGTACATCTCCGATTTATAACCACCGAGTCTTCCATTTTTATTTTTTTTTCATAATTTTTTTTTTTTTGTTTGATCTTTTAATACAATATGTATGTAAATTCTCAAGGACGTTTTATTATTTGAGCTGCATATATTCCTTTTTATTCTGCTCCAGCCGTGATCTCTAACCTGTTGCTCTTAAGCTGCTGCACAACTACAACTCCCAGCATGCTAGAACGGCCGGTGGTAAATGTAATTGCCAAGCCTCAATCATTGTACATGGGCAGCTACAAATATGCTTGCATTAAAAATCATAACTATATCATATAAATTACTTCCCATTCTCAGATTATTTTTTTTAATAATAATATTAATATAATAATCTATTCATGAATTCTTCATCCATGGCTTTGCAAATAAATTATTAATAATAATAATATGTTTACTCATTTAAATAGCGCTATTAATTCCACAGCACTTTACATACATTGGCAACACTGTCCCCATTGGGGCTCACAATCTAGAGTCCCTAGCTGTATGTCTTTGGAGTGTGGGAGGAAACCGGAGAACCCGGAGGAAGCCCAAGCAAACACGGAGAGAACATACAAACTCCTTGCAGATGGTGTCCTTGGTGGGATTTGAACCCAGGACCCCAGTGCTGCAAGACTGCCGTGCTAACCACTGAGCCAGCACAAGACTGCCGTGCTAACCACTGAGCCAGCACAAGACTGCCGTGCTAACCACTGAGCCAGCACAAGACTGCCGTGCTAACCACTGAGCCAGCACAAGACTGCCGTGCTAACCACTGAGCCAGCACAAGACTGCCGTGCTAACCACTGAGCCAGCACAAGACTGCTGTGCTAACCACTGAGCCAGCACAAGACTGCCGTGCTAACCACTGAGCCAGCACAAGACTGCCGTGCTAACCATGAACCCACCACAAGACTGCAGTGCTAACCATTGAGCCACCGTGCCGCCCGGGATTGCTGCTCAAGGGAGAGGTAAGGGTCCCACACATCCCACGCCAGCTCGGGTCTTATGGATGGCTAAAGTTCACAGTATACAGAGTATACGGTCTAGTGACCATTTTTGGATACTGCAGTTCAGCTCCCATTCACTTCAATGGGCAACCTCTTTAAAATACATCTGTCTATCCTATTCACTTTTTTTTTTTTTTTTTAAGGGTTCAGTAGGTCCAAAATTCGGAGCTAATTTGTATATTTTTAGAATCTGGAGCTCAGTTTCCTAATTACAGACTGTAAAATGTTAGATTTTTTTTTTTCACTTCCTGAGGTCACCACCAGAGGGAGCTTATTGCATACAGTTTATAGCTTTAAACTTTATAATAAAACTGTATGCCCCAAGTTGTCTCTAATGGGGCATGCTGTCAGCCAAAAGTTAATCACCAACATGGGTCTATGCAGAAGACCTGTATATCAATGGTCTCTTAACGCTTTACAAAATTATAGAATTTGCACAAACCACCAGGGTACAAAATTTAGAGAGTACACTTTTTTTTTTATTTGTTTGGTAGGTAATAATTACGTTTTATGTATTTAAGCCTAAGGCTATGTGCCCACGGGACTCTGTATCTGCGGATTTTTCTGCATCAAAATCTGCAGCTTTCCTCCGGAATCTGCACCTTTTCATAGGTGCGGATTTGACGCAGATTTGATGCGGATTTGACGCGGATTTTGTTGCGGATTTTGCGTGTTTTTTTTTTTTAAATTCAATTGAACAGGCAAATTCCGCACGAAAATCCGCAACAATAATTGACATGCTGCAGATTTTTCCGCACGAAAATCCGCACTATTTCTGCTGCGGAAAAATCCGCAGCGTGGGCACAGCATTTCCCAAATGCCATAGAAATGGCTGGGGAGTAGCTGTGCTGCAGATTTCTGGAAAATCCGCGGCTTTTCCGCGAGAAATCCGCGGCAAAATCCGCGCATTTTCCGCAGTGTGGGCACATAGCCTAAGGTTCAAGGTATGTGCACACGGTGAAGATTAGGTGCAGAAATTTTCTGCACCAAAAAATGCACCTAGTGGTAGAAAAACACACCAAAAAAAGTTTTCTGTGAATTTTTTTTTTTTTTTCTTTGCTAACGCTTGAAAGGGCTAAAAAAGATAGGGACAAAAAAATGCAACAATAATTGACATGCTGCAGATTTTTTTTCTGCACCCAAAACTGCAAGAAAAAAAAGCAACGTGCGCACAGCACTTGAGAATTCTCATTGACTTTGCTGGCATAAGGATGGACATGCAGATTTGGGCATTCATCTGCACCAAATCTGCATCCAAAAATGCACTGTGTGCACACAGCCTTACAATCTGCTGCACCAAAAGGTAAGTGAGCTTAAGGTTTTCCTGGAGCACTAGTGTAACCGCACAAGTCCTATGTCCTCGCTAAACTCCCTGACACCAAGAATCAACACAGAACTATATTGATTTTAACCTGATGAGCCGACCAGACCAAGAGGGGAAAAACCTGATGTTTAAAGAGATGCCTTTCTGTAAAAATATAATATATTTCCTCCTAATAAGGTAAAATATTTGCAGAGGACGAGCGCAGAGCAGAAGCTCCGAACTGTCTCCTCCGGCTTGTTTATTCATTACAGGCTGCAGATTCTCCTATTGGCTCCTCGGAGCTTCTGCTCCTTGTGTTCTTCGCCCGCCACTTGCCGCATGTGGTGCGCTTTACAACGCACTAATAGAAACTTGCTGTTAATAATATTCTGTAACTAATTATCAAATTAAAAGAAACAGAAAACACATTGCCACGTCTGCAAAACCATTTCATTTACAGAGAAATTTGCAAGGATTTTTTTTTTACCCTCCTAGATTAATATGAATTTTTGGGTATAAAATTATTATATATATATTAGTGTTAGTGATATGTAAAAGTTTGGGCACCCCTGGTCAAAATTACTGTTATTGTGAAAAGTTAAGCAAGTTCAAGATGAGATGATCTCTAAAGGGCATAAAGTTACAGATGACACACAACCTTTTGTATTTTAGGCAAAAAAATATAAATATATTTTCATCTTTTACATTTCTAAATTAATAAAAAAGGAAACTGGACCGATTCAAAAGTTTGGACACCCTGGGAGATTTGTGTGTGTAATTTTGACCGAGGCTTCAGACCTTAATTAGCCTGTTAGGGTTATGGCTTGTTCACTATCATCGTTAGGAAAGGCCAGGTAATGCAAATTTCATAGCTAAACCCAGCTTCCTGTAGCTTTGTGCCAAAAAAAACAGCAGCCATGAGTTCTTCTAAGCAGCTGCCTAGCACTCTGAAAATGGGTGAACCATCCAGTATGCTCTTGGCCGGTCCGGTTTTACCCCTTTTTAGCTACCTCAGATGCTGTTTAGTGCTCTGTCATTTGGGCGTACAGCATCTTTCACTTATAGGCTAGAATCACACTTGCTACTGCCTCGCGTGTATCTCATGGTAGAACCCGGCTTGGCCGCACACTCCCGACAGGAGCGGGTCGGTTGCATGTATCTCTATGCAGCTCAGACACTCCTGTATGCATAGTGTGCGGCCAAGCCGGGTTCTACCATGAGAGACTCACGTGAGTTACACGCGATGCACTAGCAAGTGTGATTCTGGCCATAAAGGGGTTGTAAACTACCGGACAACTGCAGAAAATAAAAAACACATCATTAGACCGGCTGCAGATTTTTTTGCTCTGGTGTAATACTGAAAAGTTGTAGGCGATCAGCTGATTCTTACTGACCATTGTGCCCAATATCACATGACTGGAGGGGGTACTGGAGGAACTGGGCCAGTTTGAGAAATAAGCATATACTTTTTTTTTTTTTGTTTTTATACATTTTCTATGGCCTTTGGGAAAGGTTTGTCACTCATTGAAAAGAAAACTGTCTGATTCACTAAATACTTGAATTCCCCATGAAATATTAGTCCTGCACCATCTTTTCTCGTGTGTGTGTGTGTGTGTGTGTGTGTGTGTGTTACTGGGTAGGGATGCATCACTGCATAGACTGACTGACAATGTGAAGTCCCTTTTGACTATGGAAAAGACCCATTGACAATTTATTCATACAGTTATAGCAATAAGAGGAGCGGGCACAATACAGTTATGAGAAAAGATTCTCCAGACTCTCTCATGGGGAATGCAATTATTAAAGGGAATCTGTCACCAGGTTTTTCCCACATAATCTGAGAGCAGGATAATGTAGATGTAGGAGTAGAGATTCTGATCCAGCGATGTGTCACTTACTGGGCTGCTTAGTGTAATTTTTATAAAATCACTGTTTAATCAGCAGTAGATTATCATTACAGGACTACTTGGCATGCTGCAGGTAGTCCAGCATATTCATGAGCTCTGTATAAGAATGGAGTCACACTTGCGAGTGACTCACGTGAGTCTCACATCGCATCACCCAGCACGGCCGCTTACTCTCCTGACAGAAGTGGGTCGGCAGCATTTATTTCTATGCCGCTGAGACTCTCGTGGCCGGAGAACGTCAGGCCGTGCCGGGTGATGCAATGTGAGACTTGCGCGAGTCACTCGCAAGTGTGACTGCAAACTAACTGCTAAATCTGCAGTAGAGAAAACATTGATTTTATCAAAACGACAACAAACAGCTCAGTAAGTGACACGTCGCTTGAATCGGGGTCTGGCTCTACAGATGGGAGAGCAAAAACCTGCTGACTGATTCCCTTTAAGGCTATGTGCGCACAGTGCGTTTTTCGCGGCGTTTTTGCGCGTTTTTCGGGTGCGTTTTTGGCCTCAAAACTGCATGACTTTGCTTGCCCAGCAAAGTCTGAGTTTTCGTTTTTGCTGTCCGCACACAACTGTTTTTATAAGCTGCATTTTTGAGCTTGAAAAAAAAAAATGGACATGTCAATTCTTTCATGCGGTTTTCTGCGTTTTCCGCCCATGCAATGCATTGGAAAAACGCAGCAAAACACAGAGATAAAAAACGCAGCAAAACGCAGCCAAAAACGCACCAAATCGCGGTAAAAACGCATGCGTTTTTTGATGCGTTTTTTCGACGCAGGTGCGTTTTTGTGCATTTTTAGCGGCCAAAAACGCAGCGTGCGCACATAGCCTAAGGAATACAAACATTTTAAAGAATTGATAGATCTGAAACACATGGACCAAAGCTGCAATAACCATAGACACATCCCATGGACATCAAACCTCCTTTTTTTCCAGGAGAGGTGATGGTCGTCTGTCACAGGGAAGTAAAGAGGGGTCTCGGAGCTTTCCAGCTAGTTCATCAGGTCAACATTGGACACTGAAAATCATGCTCCAGGCAAAATAATACAGTAGAAGGGGAAATCAGACTTATGCCGCGCTAATACTCCAATGCGATGTTAGTAAAATATTCCTTTATTGTTGTACAGGTCGATGCGTTTCAGAGACATCCGTCTACTGGAGACATACAGGTCGACGTGTTTCAGACATCTCCTGGAGACAGCTGTCTCTGAAACGCGTCGACCTGTACGTCTCCTGGAGACGGATGTCACTGAAACGCGTCGACCTGTACGGCTCCTGGAGACGGCTGTCTCTGAAACGCGTCGACCTGTACGGCTCCTGGAGACGGCTGTCTCTGAAACGCGTCGACCTGTACGGCTCCTGGAGACGGCTGTCTCTGAAACGCGTCGACCTGTACAACAATAAATGAATATTTTACTAACATCGCATTGGCGTATTGGCGCGGCATAAGCCTGATTTCCCCTTCTACTGTATTATATGGTATACACCTCGGGGCTGCAGCTGTTACCACCATTATATGTGCTTCATAGGGGTTGTGACTTACCTATTCAGTTTGTGAATTTTAACCCTTGCGGGATCTGATTTCTCTATCGGGTAAGACCCTATTGCGCTTCCATGTTTCCACAGTTTTTTGTTTTTTTTTAATTTGGGCTCCAGGCAAAATGTAAATCTAATGCCTATTGCAGGACCTAAAAGGGATAGAGCGTGACACAAGAATTAACAAAAAAAGAAACCATGTGTCCTGCTCACCCCCCCTTAGTTCCTGTAGTATTCATCATGGCCGGAGTGCTCCTTTAAACATAAAGCAGTAAGGAAGACTTGGTGTATGCGCGCATGCTGCAGAACTTTTCTGCAACTAAAAATGCACTTTGTGGCCAAAAAACGCATGCATTTTGGTGCTTTTTTTTTTTCCCCCCTCTGACTTCAATGGCTGGAACGGCAAAAAAAAAACAAAAAAAACCCCCAGGAAAATAATGGACCAACAATTGATATGCTGCTACTTTTTTCTGCACCAAAAACGGAAAGGAAAAAAGAAGCAACGTGCGCACAGCACTTCTGATTTGTCATAGACTTTGCTGGGATTAGGATAGACATGTAGGTCTAGGCAATAAACTGCACCAAAAAAATGCATCAAAAACTGTACCGTGCGCACAGGGCGTTATACATATCCTTTTTAGTATGTTAGGTGATTCCTATCTATTGTCTGGAGTATCCGTTTAAGCATGTACACTGCTGTAACGTCTCGTTATGGACAGATTCCTCCCATCCAGCGGCTTTAATATAATCATTGTTCATATCGATACTTGTGTAAATTAGGATATTACACCTTTTAAGGATTTGGTTCATCTATGTTTACACTTAAGAGAAAACTTTTCGGAAATCTTCGATATATTCAAAGATAAATGCCACTTGTAAATTCTCCGTAAACACTACTTAAAGTGAAGCTTTTAGTGGGCGATTTATACAAACATTCGATGGAAATGTGCAAATATCACCACTAACAATACCTGCTACCATGTAATACCGTCACCTACAAATTCTAAGCGTCTGCGTATTCTCAGCGGGAATTGTAGCAAAGCATCGTTTATGTCAGCCATAAATATACATATTTCCATGTATCGGGATATAGACGCGCGTGCTGCTCTCTCCAGAAGGTGCAGATTTATTTTATAATTCTGTGGCCAGAGCCGTTTCCTTTTTTGTTCTTTTTTTTACCTTTTAGGGTAAAATGGAAAGAATTTTATACAGAATGTAACTGGGAGACTGGTGTAAGATATACTCGCTGTAATATCACTTAAAGGGGAACTCCACGTTCTATATTTCACAAAAAAGCTGCAAAATTGTCTACATTTACATTTTTATTTGAGTACTGTGATATTTGTTGGAATATTCTATGTGTGACATGAAAGGTGCCTGCTTGTACGGTTGGGCCTATGGATTTCAATGGACATTGTGTATAAAATGGAAGAAAAAATTGACAAATAACAATTGCAATAGCACATATAGCTATTAAGGTAAATTATTGCAGAAGGCAAGAGGAGACATGAAGGTACAGCAATTATTACTTATTTTAAAGAGTATTTTATCCACATTTGTTAGACTTTGCTGATTTCTTGGGGATCCACCTCTACGATAATCACTGATCTGACTAACTGGGCTGTGAAGTTCCCTGGTTCAATTACCAGTTGCCCACCACCGCTCCAATCATTGCTCATTTCCGGTGATCACGTAGACCAAGGATCGGAGATTCTAGCTGGGTTCACGTAAACCATGGTTGCTCCCAATCTTGCTACACTAATAAAGACCGTATTATCCGTCACATTATGGACATCGGAAAAGTGACCGTACAAACCAAGCACAGGTGCTCGGTGCATTACAGAGAACTGGTCAGGTCCCCTCTTCCCTTCAACCCAGCAGCATTAATGCCTATATGCCCAAATTCCCTCCCTAATCAGCCCTATATAACGCTATTCCCTAATATGAATGTTTAAAAAAATGACTTATAACCCTCGCTTTCACTATGCTAATTAGGACCTTGACTAGTCACAGAGGTGTTGTTTCTCCAGACTAGTCGGCCCACTTTGTGTTATCGCGCCCCAGTGAATGTGATATGATTTCCATGAGCTGCTGTTTCCGCCAGCTAATAGAAATCTCACACGAGTGTGGCTTATTATGGCCCATCAGTGCGCCTCAGAAGCAAGGTGGACGCCTCCTGGCTTCATTAGTCGCACTGCGCATGACCGGAAGTTCAGAAGACGGCTCAAGTACACATCTTCTGAACTTCCGGTCATGCGCAGTGTGCCTAATGAAGCCAGGAGGCGTCCACCTTGCTTCAAAGGCGCACTGACGAAATGAGCATGCACGTCATCCACGCCGGATCAAGGAAATCATGTTCACGGCCACAGGGGCGTGATAACCTGGAAAGAGGGCCAACTAGTCAAGGCCATAATTGGCATAGGGACAGCACAGTTTATACATATTAAACATTTATATAAGTGAATAGCGTTATACAGGGCTGGTTAGGGAGGGAATTTCAGAATACAGATATATTGATACCTGCTTGGTTGGAGGGCCTATGGGGGAGCTGATGGGTTCCCTTTAAAGTGCGGCCAAACATTCAAGTGCACCTTCCCACCTGCTTGTTTTCCCTCTAGCTCCACCCTCCTCCCTTATGATTGATAGCTGTGACTTTTTTGGGGCAGCGATAGATAGAAAATATGCATATGCGAAGGTGCACTTAAATGTTTAGCCTTCATGGTGCACCGAGCGCCTGTGCTTGGTTTGAGCCATCATCTTGTGCTGACAGTACCTTTACACACAATCTTTTAGGCTATTTGAATACTGCTGCTTTTCTATGTGCCATATGTGCCTGGTGCAGGTGCCAAATATACCGATGGGCTCCTAGGTCCTCTGCTGAGGCCTTATAGATCACAAATATATATGTATTTTTTTATTTTGAGTCAGGGACCCACTGCCGATGTCTGATCTGGTCACCTTTTATATATTTCTTGGCCACAGGTGGCACAAATTCTGTTGATACCTCTAACTTTTTGTGTTTTTTTTAACCTTCAGTGTTATTGCTGTGGTTTATAAACTAGAAGGCCAGTACTGTCCCATTAGCCAGTACTGTCCCATTAGCCAGTACTGTCCCATTAGCCAGTACTGTCCCATTAGCCAGTACTGTCCCATTAGCCAGTACTGTCCCATTAGCCAGTACTGTCCCATTAGCCAGTACTGTCCCATTAGCCAGTACTGTCCCATTAGCCAGTACTGTCCCATTAGCCAGTACTGTCCCATCCAGGAGCAATTTTATATACCCAGAACCCTGATTATTTTTATAAAAGAAATGACCGTAAATTACCCTGTTATTCCATTAATGAGCTTCGTGATCCTTCTCGATCCTATTTTACCGACGTGGCTGAAAATTGTAGGATTACACTTAATGGTATATTAATCTGAGTCTCAGGAAGGGCAATCTCTTATTAAAAAAGGATGTGCGCCAGTTCCCCTTTAACAGCCGTGAATTAAAGCCTGGTCTACGAGCACATGTAAAGAAGTCCCACATTAATTACAGAGGACACGTTTAATATGAACATTGGGAGATGATTTAACTTGTGATCATTAATGTGGACAGAAGTTATAATGATTGAGTTGGAGCGTTACCCGGGATGGTGCTGCGGGGAAGCCGGTCCCAGCTCTGTGCTAAACTTTACATCTCTCCAGGCTGAAATTGAACTGGCCAAGGAAAGGAAATGCTTTACTGTGCAAACCCTTCAGCGACATATGGGTAGGGTCTGTCTTTAAGACTTAAAAACAAAACATTTTTTTTTAATAAAACAAAGCTTAAACATTGGGCCTGAGACTATCACAATGCAATATAAAGGAGCTGAATTACGGATCTGGAAAAGAAAAGCAAATATGGACGCAGAAGAACCCTGAGTGTGTTATTTACTGCATGTAAAATAAAAATTGACAACTCTTTGGTGGTGGGGGGCTCATTCTGACCTTCATTGTTGCTCTGCAGTCTTATTACCATGGGGGGAGGCCGACTGAGACCCACAGCTTCAGGTGAGAGCTTTGGGGGTGCAGCCCGGCCTGTCCGCAGCTGTCATGAACTGAACCACAATCGCCGGGGAATCAGTTGGCGCTCGCGGTTCAGTCCTACAGACCCTGAGTTCAGTCCAGGCTGCACTCCGGAGTTCAATGCAGGTAACCACAGCCAGGCCTGGTACTACTGGCGGTTCCTCCGGTAGCCAGTCCGACACTGGTTACAAGTACTGAGCCCTTGAGCATGGTAGTGCCCGCTCATCACTAGTTACGAGTACTGAGCACCCGAGCATGGTAGTGCCCGCTCATCACTAGTTACGAGTACTGAGCACCCGAGCATGGTAGTGCTCGCTCATCACTAGTTACGACGAGTACCGAGCACCCGAGCATGGTAGTGCCCGCTCATCACTAGTTACAAGTACAGAGCACCTGAGCATGGTAGTGCCCGCTCATTACTAGTTACGAGTACTGAGCACCCGAGCATGGTAGTGCCCGCTCATCACTAGTTACGACGAGTACCGAGCACCCGAGCATGGTAGTGCCCGCTCATCACTAGTTACAAGTACAGAGCACCTGAGCATGGTAGTGCCCACTCATCATTAGTTACCAGTACTGAGCACCTGAGCATGGTAGTGCCCGCTCATCACTAGTTACGAGTACTGAGCACCCGAGCATGGTAGTGCTCGCTCATCACTAGTTACGACGAGTACCGAGCACCCGAGCATGGTAGTGCCCGCTCATCACTAGTTACAAGTACAGAGCACCTGAGCATGGTAGTGCCCACTCATCATTAGTTACCAGTACTGAGCACCCGAGCATGGTAGTGCCCGCTCATCACTAGTTACCAGTACTGAGCACCTGAGCATGGTAGTGCCCACTCATCATTAGTTACCAGTACTGAGCACCTGAGCATGGTAGTGCCCGCTTATCACTAGTTACAAGTACAGAGCACCTGAGCATGGTAGTGCCCACTCATCATTAGTTACGAGTACCGAGCACCCGAGCACGGTAGCGCCCGCTCATCACTAATACAGAGCACCCGAGCATGGTAGTGCTCACTCATCACTAGTTACGAGTACGGAGCACCCAAGCATGGTAGTGCCCTCTCAAAACTAGTTACGAGTACTGAGCACCTGAGCATGGTAGTGCCCGCTCATCACTAATACAGAGCACCTGAGCATGGTAGTGCGCTCTCATCACTAGTTACGAGTACTGAGCACCCGAGCATGGTAGTGCCTGCTCATCACTAGTTACCAGTACTGAGCACCCGAGCATGGTAGTGCCTGCTCATCACTAGTTACGAGTACTGAGCACCCGAGCATGGTAGTGCCTGCTCATCACTAGTTACCAGTACTGAGCACCCGAGCATGGTAGTGCCTGCTCATCACTAGTTACGAGTACTGAGCACCCGAGCATGGTAGTGCCTGCTCATCACTAGTTACCAGTACTGAGCACCCGAGCATGGTAGTGCCCGCTCATCACTAGTTACGAGTACAGAGCACCCGAGCATGGTAGTGCCCGCTCATCACTAGTTACCAGTACTGAGCACCCGAGCATGGTAGTGCCCGCTCATCACTAGTTACGAGTACAGAGCACCCGAGCATGGTAGTGCCTGCTCATCACTAGTTACGAGTACAGAGAACCCGAACATGGTAGTGGCCGCTCATCACTAGTTACGAGTACCGGGCACCTGAGCATGGTAGTGCTCGCTTATCACTAGTTACGCCGAGTACCGAGCACCTGAGCATGGTAGTGCCCGCTCACTAGTTATGAGTACCGAGCACCTGAGCATGGTAGTGCCCGCTGATCACTAATACAGAGCACCCGAGCATAGTAGTGCTCACTTATTACGAGTACAGAAAACCTGAACATGGAAGTGCCCGCTCATCACTAGTTACCAGTACCGAGCATGGTGAAGCCCGCTCATCACTAGTACCGAGCATGGTAGTGCCCACTCATCACTATTGGTTCCATGTTTGGCGCTGCTGCTCATTCTTAATGGGATCACTACACCGCCTTTAAGTCCCTTTTGACAATGAAATGAGGGGCAGGACGTCTTGAGTCTACGTGAGCAGCAGCCGCTCTTATGGAATCAGTCTCCATTTTGACTTGTAGATAGAGGCGGTGGCAAATATTTTCTGTAATTGAAATATCCCCGGGAAAATGACAATCCCTTTAAATGTTGGGTCCTAATTGTCAAATTGTGTCGTTTTAGTCATAGCAGCCAGGAGAGCTCCACTTTAGTCATTAAAGTGTTCCTGAGAAAATGCCTTCTACTTGCTGATTGGTTGCTATAGGAAACTAGGTTTTTTGTCAGCCTTGTCACCGCCCCGTCCAGCCTCACTCTGGGGTCAGCCCTCAGCCGTGCAGGGCGTCACCTACATGTCTGGTTGCTATAGGTTACTACAGAGAGGTAAAAACCGCTAAACAAAATCTTCCATAGCAACCATGTAGCATCTCCTGGATTCTTATTGCTTGTGATGCGTCACCTTGCCGCTGACCCCCGTGCCACACAGCCAATCAGCAGCGACCTCACAGGATGTGCTGTCGTCGCGGCGTCTAATTGGTAGATTTGTTGACCAATGACACACTACAACGCGCGCTGGCGCTCCGCTGAGAGGACTGAGCGGGTTCTGAGGTAAAAAAAAAAAAAAAAAAAAAGCGCGGGAATCCCGGATGATGACGCGCAATGGCGGACCCCCGCCCGCCGCACCTGCCCTCGGGATGTGCGCGTTATCTGAGGTAAATACCTCGTGTGTGATGTCTTTCTAATCTGCCTCACTTCTCCACTGTTACCGCCAAGGTTGTGCTTCACAAGTCCGTTCGCCCAGACTGCAGGGGGTGTATGTTTATAATGCCGAGGGTGAGAGTATTGTACTAAATAAAATATAGTCGTCTACAATATAAATGTCATTAATAAATTGTTATATAGTGTTCGTGTAATATGCGGGGGTGATATTGAGGAGTGCAATGTGCCGTGGGTGGGGAATATAGTGGGGTGCAATGTTTCGTTAGGGGGGGGGTTGATTATTGATTATGGGGGGGGTGTCATATTGACCGGGGGGGGGGGGGGGGGTAGGAAATATAGAGGGGTGGGGGGAAGTTAGAGGGAGGGGTGTAGAGTGCGCGGGGGGGGGGAAATATAGAGGGGTGTAGTGTGCGGAGGAGGAGATATAGAGGGGTGTAGTGTGCGGAGGAGGAGATATAGAGGGGTGTAGTGTGCGGAGGGGGGGATATAGAGGGGTGTAGTGTGCGTAGGGGGGGGGGATATAGAGGGGTGTAGTGTGCGGAGGAGGGGGATATAGAGGGGTGTAGTGTGCGGAGGAGGGGGATATAGAGGGGTGTAGTGTGCGGAGGAGGGGGATATAGAGGGGTATAGTGTGCGGAGGGGGGGATATAGAGGGGTATAGTGTGAGGAGGGGGGGATATAGAGGGGTGTAGTGTGCGGAGGGGGGGATATAGAGGGGTGTAGTGTGCGGAGGGGGGGATATAGAGGGGTGTAGTGTGCGGAGGGGGGGATATAGAGGGGTGTAGTGTGCGGAGGGGGGGATATAGAGGGGTGTAGTGTGCGGAGGGGGGGATATAGAGGGGTGTAGTGTGCGGAGGGGGGGGATATAGGGGGTGTAGTGTGCGGAGGGGGTGGGATATAGGGGGGGTAGTGTGCGGAGGGGGGGGATATAGGGGGGGTAGTGTGCGGAGGGGGGGGATATAGGGGGGGTAGTGTGCGGAGGGGGGGCTATAGGGGGGTAGTGTGCGGAGGGGGGTTATAGGGGGGGTAGTGTGCGGAGGGGGGGTATGGGGGGGTAGTGTGCGGAGGGGGGGAGATAGGGGGGGTAGTGTGCGGAGGGGGGGATATAGAGGGGGGTAGTGTGCGGAGGGGGGGATATAGAGGGGGGTAGTGTGCGGAGGGGGGGGGGATATAGAGGGGTGTAGTGTGCGGAGGGGGGGGGGATATAGAGGGGTGTAGTGTGCGGAGGGGGGGGATATAGAGGGGTGTAGTGTGCGGAGGGGTGGATATAGAGGGGTGTAGTGTGCGGAGGGGGGGATATAGAGGGGTGTAGTGTGCGGAGGGGGGGGATATAGAGGGGTGTAGTGTGCGGAGGGGGGGATATAGAGGGGTGTAGTGTGCGGAGGGGGGGATATAGAGGGGTGTAGTGTGCGGAGGGGGGGATATAGGGGGGGTAGTGTGCGGAGGGGGGGATATAGGGGGGGGTAGTGTGCGGAGGGGGGATATAGAGGGGTGTAGTGTGCAGAGGGGGGGGATATAGTGGGGTGCAATGTTCCTGGGCGGGTTACAGCGGGGTGTAATGTACCGGGGGGGGAGAAAGGGGGCTATAGGGGGCGTGTAATGTGCCTGGGGGATACGTATAAAGGGGTATAATATGCCCTGGAGGGGATATAGTGGGGTGCAATGTTTCGGGAGGGGGGGTTGATTATTGATTATGGGGGGGTGTCATATTGCCCGGGGGGGGGAGGAAATATAGAGGGGTGGGGGGAAGTTAGAGGGAGGGGTGTAGAGTGCGCGGCGGGGGAATATAGAGGGGTGTAGTGTGCGGAGGGAAGGGGATATAGAGGGGTGTAGTGTGCGGAGGCGGTGTAGTGTGCGGAGGGGGGATATGGAGGCGGTGTAGTGTGCGGAGGGGGGATATAGAGGGGTGTAGTGTGCGGAGGGGGGGATATAGAGGGGTGTAGTGTGCGGAGGGGGGGGATATAGAGGGGTGTAGTGTGCGGAGGGGGGGGATATAGAGGGGTGTAGTGTGCGGAGGGGGGGGATATAGAGGGGTGTAGTGTGCGGAGGGGGGGGATATAGAGGGGTGTAGTGTGCGGAGGGGGGGGATATAGAGGGGTGTAGTGTGCGGAGGGGGGGATATAGAGGGGTGTAGTGTGCGGAGGGGGGGATATAGAGGGGTGTAGTGTGCGGAGGGGGGGATATAGAGGGGTGTAGTGTGCGGAGGGGGGGATATAGAGGGGTGTAGTGTGCGGAGGGGGGGATATAGAGGGGTGTAGTGTGCGGAGGGGGGGATATAGAGGGGTGTAGTGTGCGGAGGGGGGGATATAGAGGGGTGTAGTGTGCGGAGGGGGGGATATAGAGGGGTGTAGTGTGCGGAGGGGGGGGATATAGAGGGGTGTAGTGTGCGGAGGGGGAGGATATAGAGGGGTGTAGTGTGCGGAGGGGGGGGATATAGAGGGGTGTAGTGTGCGGAGGGAAGGGGATATAGAGGGGTGTAGTGTGCGGAGGCGGTGTAGTGTGCGGAGGGGGGATATGGAGGCGGTGTAGTGTGCGGAGGGGGGATATAGAGGGGTGTAGTGTGCGGAGGGGGGGATATAGAGGGGTGTAGTGTGCGGAGGGGGGGGATATAGAGGGGTGTAGTGTGCGGAGGGGGGGGATATAGAGGGGTGTAGTGTGCGGAGGGGGGGGATATAGAGGGGTGTAGTGTGCGGAGGGGGGGGATATAGAGGGGTGTAGTGTGCGGAGGGGGGGGATATAGAGGGGTGTAGTGTGCGGAGGGGGGGATATAGAGGGGTGTAGTGTGCGGAGGGGGGGATATAGAGGGGTGTAGTGTGCGGAGGGGGGGATATAGAGGGGTGTAGTGTGCGGAGGGGGGGATATAGAGGGGTGTAGTGTGCGGAGGGGGGGATATAGAGGGGTGTAGTGTGCGGAGGGGGGGATATAGAGGGGTGTAGTGTGCGGAGGGGGGGGATATAGAGGGGTGTAGTGTGCGGAGGGGGAGGATATAGAGGGGTGTAGTGTGCGGAGGGGGGGGATATAGAGGGGTGTAGTGTGCGGAGGGGGGATATAGAGGGGTGTAGTGTGCGGAGGGGGGGATATAGAGGGGTGTAGTGTGCGGAGGGAAGGGGATATAGAGGGGTGTAGTGTGCGGAGGCGGTGTAGTGTGCGGAGGGGGGGATATAGAGGGGTGTAGTGTGCGGAGGGGGGGGATATAAAGGGGTGTAGTGTGCGGAGGGGGGGATATAGAGGGGTGTAGTGTGCGGAGGGGGGGATATAGAGGGGGGTAGTGTGCGGAGGGGGGGTATAGGGGGGGTAGTGTGCGGAGGGGGGTATAGGGGGTGTAGTGTGCGGAGGGGGGGATATAGGGGGGGTAGTGTGCGGAGGGGGGATATAGAGGGGTGTAGTGTGCGGGGGGGGGGATATAGAGGGGTGTAGTGTGCGGAGGGGGGGGGATATAGAGGGGTGTAGTGTGCGGAGGGGGGGGATATAGAGAGGTGTAGTGTGCGGAGGGGGGGATATAGAGGGGTGTAGTGTGCGGAGGGGGGATATAGAGGGGTGTAGTGTGCGGAGGGGGGGATATAGGGGGGGTAGTGTGCGGAGGGGGGGATATAGGGGGGGTAGTGTGCGGAGGGGTGTAGTGTGCAGAGGGGGGGATATAGTGGGGTGCAATGTTCCTGGGCGGGTTACAGCGGGGTGTAATGTACCGGGGGGGGGGAAGAAAGGGGGCTATAGGGGGCGTGTAATGTGCCTGGGGGATACGTATAAAGGGGTATAATATGCCCTGGAGGGGATATAGTGGGGTGCAATGTTTCGGGAGGGGGGGGGTTGATTATTGATTATGGGGGGGTGTCATATTGCCGGGGGGGGGAGGAAATATAGAGGGGTGGGGGGAAGTTAGAGGGAGGGGTGTAGAGTGCGCGGCGGGGGGATATAGAGGGGTGTAGTGTGCGGAGGGAAGGGGATATAGAGGGGTGTAGTGTGCGGAGGCGGTGTAGTGTGCGGAGGGGGGATATAGAGGGGTGTAGTGTGCGGAGGGGGGGATATAGAGGGGTGTAGTGTGCGGAGGGCGGGATATAGAGGGGTGTAGTGTGCGGAGGGGGGGATATAGAGGGGTGTATCGTGCGGAGGGGGGATATGGAGGGGTGTAGTGTGCGGAGGGGGAATATAGAGGGGTGTAGTGTGCGGAGGGGGGGATATAGAGGGGTGTAGTGTGCGGAGGGGGGGGATATAGAGGGGTGTAGTGTGCGGAGGGGGGATATAGAGGGGTGTAGTGTGCGGAGGGGGGGATATAGAGGGGTGTAGTGTGCGGAGGGGGGGATATAGAGGGGTGTAGTGTGCAGAGGGGGGGGATATAGAGGGGTGTAGTGTGCGGAGGGGGGGGATATAGAGGGGTGTAGTGTGCGGAGGGGGGGATATAGAGGGGTGTAGTGTGCGGAGGGGGGGATATAGAGGGGTGTAGTGTGCGGAGGGGGGGATATAGAGGGGTGTAGTGTGCGGAGGGGGGGATATAGAGGGGTGTAGTGTGCGGAGGGAAGGGGATATAGAGGGGTGTAGTGTGCGGAGGCGGTGTAGTGTGCGTAGGGGGGGATATAGAGGGGTGTAGTGTGCGTAGGGGGGGGATATAGAGGGGTGTAGTGTGCGGAGGGGGGGGATATAGAGGGGTGTAGTGTGCGGAGGGGGGATATAGAGGGGTGTAGTGTGCGGAGGGGGGGGATATAGAGGGGTGTAGTGTGCGGAGGGGGGGATATAGAGGGGTGTAGTGTGCGGAGGGGGGGATATAGAGGGGTGTAGTGTGCGGAGGGGGGGATATAGAGGGGTGTAGTGTGCGGAGGGAAGGGGATATAGAGTGGTGTAGTGTGCGGAGGCGGTGTAGTGTGCGTAGGGGGGGATATAGAGGGGTGTAGTGTGCGGAGGGGGGGGATATAGAGGGGTGTATTGTGCGGAGGGGGGGATATAGAGGGGTGTATTGTGCGGAGGGGGGGATATAGAGGGGTGTAGTGTGCGGAGGGGGGGATATAGAGGGGTGTAGTGTGCGGAGGGGGGGATATAGAGGGGTGTAGTGTGCGGAGGGGGGGATATAGAGGGGTGTAGTGTGCGGAGGGGGGGATATAGAGGGGTGTAGTGTGCGGAGGGAAGGGGATATAGAGGGGTGTAGTGTGCGGAGGCGGTGTAGTGTGCGTAGGGGGGGATATAGAGGGGTGTAGTGTGCGGAGGGGGGGGGATATAGAGGGGTGTAGTGTGCGGAGGGGGGGGATATAGAGGGGTGTAGTGTGCGGAGGGGGGGATATAGAGGGGTGTAGTGTGCGGAGGGGGGGATATAGAGGGGTGTAGTGTGCGGAGGGGGGGATATAGAGGGGTGTAGTGTGCGGAGTGGGGGATATAGAGGGGTGTAGTGTGCGGAGGGGGGGATATAGAGGGGTGTAGTGTGCGGAGGGGGGATATAGAGGGGTGTAGTGTGCGGAGGGGGGGGATATAGAGGGGTGTAGTGTGCGGAGGGGGGGGATATAGAGGGGTGTAGTGTGCGGAGGGGGGGGGGGATATAGAGGGGTGTAGTGTGCGGAGGGGGGGGATATAGAGGGGTGTAGTGTGCGGAGGGGGGGGATATAGAGGGGTGTAGTCTGCGGAGGGGGGGGATATAGAGGGGTGTAGTGTGCGGAGGGGGGGATATAGAGGGGTGTAGTGTGCGGAGGGGGGGGAAATAGAGTGGTGTAGTGTGCGGAGGGGGGGGGATATAGAGGGGTGTAGTGTGCGGAGGGGGGGATATAGAGGGGTGTAGTGTGCGGAGGGGGGGGATATAGAGGGGTGTAGTGTGCGGAGGGGGGGGGATTAGGTGCAGATTGTATGCAATTTTGATGCATTTCCGTAGCGTGAACGCACTAGAAACGCATTTGTGTTGACATACGGATTATCTGCCTCTAATGCAAGTTTATGGGGAAATTCTGCACTGAAGAGTCTGCGTAACCGCAAGAGAAATTGATAACATGCTGCGGCTCGGAAAAATGCACCACAAGTCAGTTTATGTAGCTTAAAAAAGCACAGTGGACATGAGGTTTTATCCCATCCAATTTGCTTGTACTGGAAAATACGCAACATTAAAAACATGAGTAAAACTTAGTGATTGATGGTAAAACTGTCTCCCAGATCACCAAAATGAAAAGGTCGACCAATCAGCTGAGCGCTGCTCTCCTGCAGATTAAGGCTAAGTGCCCACGTTGCGTTCTATTACGCAGCGTGTAAGTCACTGCATGTGCGTCTCAGAACGCAGCCGAAAAGCTGCGTTCTGAGACGCATTCTAACTGCAGAATTCCTGCTGAATGAATGCGTTCTGGAAGCTTCCAGAACACACATTTTTGTCAGTGCGGTCCCACTCGGCTCTGCTGCATCCCCATAGATTTGCAGCAGAGCTGAGTGGGACCACACTGTCAAAAAGAGCATGGCTGGCTGCGAGACATAGCCGCGTGATCAGAATGAACTCGGATGAACTTCACCCAACTCATTGTGATCGCTCGGCTCTGCGTGTGCCCCAGGGGGGATATAGAGGGGTGTAGCGGGGATATAGAGAGATGTAGCGTGCGGAGGGGGGTTGTAGAGGGGTGTAGCGGGGATATAGAGGGGTGTAGCGTGCGGAGGGGGGTTATAGAGGGGTGTAGCGTGCGGAGGGGGGGTTATAGAGGGGTGTAGCGTGTGGTCACTCACCGGTGACCGCAAATCCCCTGAGTGACTGCAGTGAGCCGCGCCATCACCGGTGCCGTTACTCAGGTTACCCGCGGCCAGCTCGAGTCCTCCACCCGAGACATGTGGCCGCGGGTAACCTGAGTGACGTCTCCTCTGATAGTACGACTCACTTCAGTTTCCGCGTGGAGCTGGCAGGAGCGGCGGTGTTGTACGGCCGCTCCTGTCAGCTTCATGTAGCAAAGCTAGATGCGTCAAGGGACCTCGTGTGGATTATGCCGGACCTGGAGGGGTGTCTGGGGATTTTAATAAAGTGGTGAAAGAGGGTGTTTTTTTGTCTTTTCTTTGAAATAAAGGATTTTTTTTGGGTGTATGTGTTTATTTACTTTCACTTACAGGTTATAGACGCCTCCAATGATTAACGTAGGACTTAGTGACAGCTATGGGCTGCCATTAACTCCTTATTACCCGGATTACCATCGCACCAGGGCAATTCTGGATGAGCCGGGTAGAGTCCTGGGACTGTCGCATCTAATCAATGCGGCAATTCCGGGCGGCTGCTGGCTAATATTTTTAGGCTGGGGGACCCCCCATAACGTGGGGCTCCCCATCCTGAGGATACCAGCCTTCAGCCGTGTGGCTTTATCTTGGCTGGTATCAAAATTGAGGGGGACCGCACGCCGTTTTTTTTTAATTATTTATTTATTTTACTGCACTACATAGACCCGCCCACTGGCGGCTGTGATTGGTTGCAGTGAGACAGCTGTCACTCAGAGTGGGGGCGTGGCTGACTTCAACCAATCATAGGCACCGGTGGGCGGGGGAAGCAGTGAATACGAGATGGATTAATGAGCGGCCGGCATTTTCAAAAGCTGGAGAAGCCGCCGCAGTGTGACAGCCGTGCAGGGCCGCGCCGGTGTTCGGTCAGTGATCGGTGAGTATGGGAGAGGGATAGACCGACCGACAGGGAGACAGAGAGAACGACAAACAGACAGAGAGGGAGACCGACATTGCAACCAAAACACACAAAAGAAGTGACATGTTGCTTAATAAACGCAGCGTCTTGGCAGCAGCCGAAACGCTGCGTTCTAAAACGCAACGTGGGGATGGAATTTGCACAATCTTCATAGATTGTGCTGGGGACGCAGGACGCATGCAGTTACGCTGCAGTGCAATACGCAGCGTAACTGCATGCAAATACGCAACGTGGGCACATAGCCTAAAGATTGCAGAGGAGCAGCAGTCAGTTAAGCAATTGTGCCTCTTTATTTTAGCAATCGGTTGGAGTTTCAGTACCCCGACTTCTACCAACCAAAATTTCTGACACCTTTATGACTTTTCTAATCTTTTGTGAAACTGGAATTACACTTCTAATTATAAGTTGTGCTCTTGTAGTTCTGCGACTGCTATAGAGCACAACTTTCAGTGTTTAGACAGAATGCCCTATGATAATATAATGGTACTTGCAAACTGCTAGATTATCAGATGCTAAATGAAAGAAATACTACTATACATAGAGATGGGTTTTAAACACCTTTTATGACAGCTAAATTGTATTATTTTTGCATCTTTTTTGCTTCAGCAGCTTTGAGATGGTGTTATGGGACTGACATTGTGACTACAGTTGAGCGTGGTTCGTGGTTCTCCAGTTCGCGGCTCGAGTGATTTTGGGGGCTGTTCTAGATCGAACTAGAACTCGAGCTTTTTGCTAAAGCTCGATAGTTCTAGTTACGTTCGAAAACGGTTCTAGCAGCAAAAAGCCAAGCTAATTACTAGCTGGCTTTCCGCTGTAATAGTGTAAGTCACTCTGTGACTCACACTATTATGAAATTTCAGCGTATAGTGTGCGGGAACAGCACATTCAGTTCACTGCTGCTGGGATAATGGCGATCGCCATTTTTTTTTTCCTTGTCTTTCTTCCCTAAGCGCGCGCGCGTGTAGTTGGGCGGGCCAGCATGTCAGCCAATCCCAGACACACACACACAGCTGAGTGGACTTTTAGCCAGAGAAGCAACAGCATGTGTGATAGGATGTCCATGTCACATGTCCCTGCATTATAAAAACGGGTATCTGCCCGTCCGGACGCCATTATCTCTTCTGCGTCTGGGTGTCAGTCACCGCTGATGTAGCTCCTGTCTCCGATACTGCTGTGTACGCTCTACATGCAGCGCTATTCAGAATAGGGATAGAAGTTTCTATTAGCCCTTGTAAGGGCTAATTACAGCAGGCTCAGAGCCATAGGTGACAGTCAGGTCCGTGGAAACAGATTTTAACAGCTACACAAGATAACAGCGTCTGTGTAGCTAAGGTCAGGGACTTGCTCGCTGCATTTCCCCATTAGGAGGGATAGAAAGTGAGGCTTCCTTTCCTGTACACTGATCCACAACCCTGCCACTGTACCCTCCTGCCCTTTGCACACTCAAACTCATTGTTACTAAGCCATTATACTAGCAAACACTGAGTAAACTTAGTGGCATCCTAAAAGTGTCTGTTGGACTTCCATTAGTGTCCCACTAGTGCAAATCTATTTGCAGCACCTCTGCATTGCACACTCAAACTCATTGTTACTAAGCCATTATACTAGCAAACTATGCTGCCAGTTTAAGGGCCGTAGTTGCATTGTCAGGGATAGTTATTGTTGTTTATTCTGCTGTTAATAAAGATAGACCACCGCTGCAATCTACACCCTCTCAATTTTTGCTACCACATTTTAAGTGCACAATCTTGTCCCAATCAAAATGAGTGGCAAAATGAGAGATGCTGGTGGAAAAGGGGAAGAGGCGTGTTGGAAAAGGAAAAAAAGGGTTTGTCCGTGGGGAAAGTGGCAAAGCTCCATTGACATCTGCTGAAGATAGACCATCTTCCAGCAAAAGTAAGATGTCTACTACTTAACGTGGACAATCCGATGTACTCCCTTTTTTACGGACACGAACAACTGGAACAAAGGTAGATGATGGCCAAAAAAAGAAAATGCTTGAATGGATCTCAAGTGGTCCAACAAGTGCCCTCTCCGCCACCTCAACTACCGCATCCAAAAAACACCAGTCCTCTGAGTTGTCATCTCAATCACACTTGCTTTCTCCCAGCTCTGAAGTCTCCATCTGCCCTGCACAGTATGGTGGAACTGAGATGGCTGAGTCTGCAGAGCTGTTCAGTCACACTATAGCCTGGGAATCAGAGGTCTGCTCCCAAGCTACAGTGAGTACAGACCAGCAAATGGTCTGCAGTGATGCCCAGAACCTTTGTGACTCTGATTCAGGCCGTGAGGACCAAGTTTCTGAGCATAATGTTGACCCTTATTCACAAACTGTAACACCTGTTGTTATAGACAATGAGGAACATACTGATGACGATGAGACGCAGATACCTGATTGGGATGACAACTTAAATATTCGGTCAGGGCAAGAAGAGGCTCGGTCTGAGGGTGAGGGGAGTGCAAACACAACAATTGATGAGGAAGTTCTAGATCCCACCTACTGTCAACCCACAGTCAGGCACTCGAGGAGGTCAACAGAAGCGGTGGAGGAGGATGCAACTGACGACGAAGTTACCTTGCGCCTTCCTGGACAGAGTCGGAGTACTGGTAGCACGTCTACAACTGCATCCTCAGCCACCACAATGCCTCTGAGCACTAGTCGGGGTGGATCAGCAGGTCGCATGCCCTCTAAGCCTTGCCTAGCCTGGTCCTTTTTTGACATAGCAAAAGATCGCCCAAATTAGGTGATCTGTAAAATTTGTCGTGATTCTGTTAGTAGAGGGCAAAACCTCAGCAGTTTGACAACGTCTTCCATGAATCGTCACATGAATAAATATATGTCCCAGTGGGAAGCTCACCGTGCTGCAATGCGGCCTAGCGGAGCGAACCATTCACCGCCTGCCCCTTCCAGTGCATCCGCGCGCTCTTCATCTTCTAGGACTGTGGGGACAGCTGTCACACCTGGTTTTCCACGCACAACTTCCACCACTGTAACCGCAACAGGCAGTTTGCTTGGTAGGTCGTCAGTTGGTTTGGAAGGGGAAACAAGTGCGTGTGTACAGCTCTCTCCGACATCGATAGCACCAACGTTGGATGAAGGCAACATCATGTCTACGCCTGCACTTTCCTCACAAACCTGCATTTTCCCAGGGACACCCTACTCAACACTGTCTACACACAGCAGCCAGATCCCTTAGATGTGGACAAATAAAAGGCCATTTCCTGCGACCCATGACAAAGCTAAGAGGTTGAATTTATCCCTCTGTAAGCTCTTGGCTACCGAAATGCTGCCTTTCCGCCTGGTGGACACACAGGATTTTAGAGACCTTATGTCTGTCGCTGTGCCCCAGTACCAGATGCCCAGTCGCCACTACTTCTCTAAAAAAGGTGTGCCTGCGCTACACCAGCATGTCGCACACAATA
The DNA here is from genome assembly GCF_048569485.1 of Anomaloglossus baeobatrachus. Taxonomy (NCBI): domain Eukaryota; kingdom Metazoa; phylum Chordata; class Amphibia; order Anura; family Aromobatidae; genus Anomaloglossus; species Anomaloglossus baeobatrachus. The sequence continues at coordinate 183,095,242 of NC_134363.1, read as the reverse complement.
TCACCGCTTCCTTGAGAAACTCTGTGTGTGAACGGGTGCATTTCACCACCGATACTTGGACCAGTAAGCATGGACAGGGACGTTACATGTCGCTGACAGGGCACTGGGTAACTATGGTGATAGATGGTGAAGGGTCTGCTGCACAAGTCTTGCCATCCCCACGACTTGTGTGTCAATCCTCTGTCTGTCCAAGTTCCGCCACTGCTTGTGCCTCCTCCACCTCATCTGGGTCCTCCACCGCCGCCCCAAGCCTGCCTGGTCAGGCCACCAGCGTTCTAACTGCGCAGAAGGAATCACGCACCCCTCATTACTATGCTGGCAGCAGAGCGCAACGGCATCAGGCGGTCTTTAGCTTGAAATGTCTTGGAAATAAGAGTCACACAGCGGCTGAGTTGTGGGCAGCTCTGGAGATTGCGTTTGGTAAATGGTTGTCTCCACTCAACCTGCAGCCTGGTAAGGCCGTGTACGACAATGCTGCAAACCTGGGTGCGGCCCTTCGCCTGGGCAAGGTGACACATGTGCCTTGTATGGCTCACGTGTTGAACCTTGTCCAGCAATTTTTAACACACTATCCCGGCCTAGATGGCCTTCTGACCAGGGCACGAAAACTGTCTGCTCACTTCCGCCGTTCAACCGCCGCAGCTGAGCGACTTGCATCGCTCCAGAAGTCTTTCGGCCTGCCGGTTCATCGCCTGAAATGCGATGTGGCGACACGCTGGAATTCAACTCTACACATGTTACAGCGACTGTGGCAGCACCGCAGAGCCCTGGTGCAATACGTCATGACGTATAGCCTGGGCCAACGAGATGCAGAGGTGGGGCAGATCACCCTGATGGAGTGGTCTCAGATCAAGGACCTATGCACCCTTCTGCACAGTTTCGACATGGCGACGAATATGTTTAGCGCTGACAATGCCATTATCAGCAGGACAATTCCAGTCATTTACATGCTGGAGCACACGCTAAACTCTATTCGGAGTCAGGGGGTGGGACAACAGGAAGGGGAGGAACTACAGGAGGATTCATATGCGCAAGGGACAACAACATCACCAAGGTCCAGACGTTCATCATCACCAACGCGGCAGGCATGGGACCATGGGGGACAGGGATTAACAAGGGCGCATGGTAGCAGGCGAAATGTTGAGGAAGGTGCAGGAGAACATGAAGAAATGGAGGACGAACTGTCCATGGACATGGAAGACTCAGCGGATGAGGGAGACCTTGGTCAAATTTCAGTTGAAAGAGGTTGGGGGGAGATGTCAGAGGAAGAACGGTTAGCACCTCTATGCCACAAACAAATCGTGGACTTGGTCCGCATGGCTGCGCAAGACACATGAGCGCCTTCTTGCTGCACTACCTCCAACATGACCCTCGTATTGTCAAAATTAGAAGTGATGATGACTACTGGCTTGTCACACTATTAGATCCCCGGTACAAGTCCAAATTTTGTGACATAATTCCAGCCATAGAAAGGGACGCACGTATGCAGGAGTATCAGCAGAGCTGTTACTCGATCTTAGCTCGGCTTTTCCACCAAACCACCCTGGTGCAGGGAGTGAATCTCCCAGTTGTAACTTGACAAACATGGGACGGTCTCGTCATCTTCAACAGTCTACCCGTACCAGTAGCACCGTATCTGGTGCTGGTAACAGCAATTTTATTGAATCTTTTCATAATTTTTTTAGACCATCCTTTGCAAAGCCACCAGAGACAACAAGTCTGACACAGTCAACGGCTGGAGAGGATGATACAGGAGTATCTCCAAATGAACATCGATGCCATGACTTTGCAAATGGAGCCTTGCTCATTTTGGGCTTCAAATCTTGAAAAATGGCCAGAGCTCTCCACTTACGCCTTGGAGATTTTGTCGTGTCCAGCTGCCAGCGTTGTCTCTGAACGTGTCTTCAGTGCTGCTGGGTGTGTGCTGACAGATAAGCGCATGCGTCTGTCCAGTGACAATGTGGACAGACTGACGTTCATCAAAATGAACAAGTCATGGATCCACAAGGAATTTACTACCCCTGTGTCATCCTGGGGAGAGTAAATGCTTGTGGATTTGGAATGTGCTTGATGCAAATCTAGCTGTGAAGTGTACAACTGGGGCAAAACTGCTGCCACTGAATGGGTGGGTGTGTGTGGGGCCCAATTTTTGGAAAAAAGGGAGACTCTGCTTGGAGTAACCCTTGCTTACATTGTTTTTAAAAATGATCCAAGATGAACAGAGCTGGGATCAGGAAAGACTTTGCTACCTACCCCGGTGTCATCCTGGGAACGGTTAAGTATGGCGTATTTTTGAATGTGCTTGATGCAAATCTACCTGTGAAGTGTACTACTGGGGCACAACTGCTGCCACTGAAGGGGTGGGTGTGTGTGTGGCCCAATTTTTTTTAAAAAAAGGGAGACTCCGCTTGGAGTAACCTTTGCTTGCTGTGTTTTTTAAATGGAGCCAAGATGAATAAGTCATGGTTCAGGAAAGACTTTGCTACCTACCCCGGTGTCATCCTGGGGACAGTTAAGTATGGCGTATTTTTGAATGTGCTTGATGCAACTCTACCTGTGAAGTGTACAACTGGGGCACAACTGCTGCCACTGAAGGGGTGGGTGTGTGGCCCAATTTTTGGAAAAAAGGGAGACTCCGCTTGGAGTAACCTTGCGGTGTTTTACATGATTTTAGAAGGGCATGCCATGCCTATATCTGTGTCTCATCCTCTTTTCCTTGTAACACTGTTTTGTTTTCGCATGAGAATTTGTTCTTGTCACTTTCCCATGTGTTTGTGTTGTGTTGTGAGTTGTTTGTCACCTTTGGGACACCTTTGAGGGTGTTTTTATGTGTTTGTGATTGCCTCCCATTGTTTCCTATGCGGTTTGAGGGGTTCGCCGAACCGAACTCGAACGAGACCTCCATTTGGCGAACCGAACTCGAGCCGAACCACGGCCGGTTCGCTCATCTCTAATTGTGACCTCTCCGTAGGTCAAGTGAATGGAAGATAAACTGCAGTACTTGCCTATCACCACTAGGCAATGAACAGAGCAATGATATTCCACTCCGTGCATTACTTTACGTCTGGCCACTGTCACAAGTTATCCACTAATTGGTGAGGGTGCTGTATGTCAGATCCCTACCATCTCATATCCATGACCTTTCCTGCTCATATGGCATCATTGTTAGTCCTGGACAATCCTTTTTATTTTAATTTTTTTATTAACTTGGTTTTGTCTTTGTGGGTTTTCGGCTATGTGATAACACCTCTACCACTTTTAGTCAGATTGATCTAATGGCTTAAAGATTGGGTTCAATAAACAAAATCACTATTAAAGCAAGAGCTAGCCTGTCATCAAAACTCAAGTGCTAACTCCAGGTAGGCACGAACCGATAGTGGTATATACAAAACCACATGAAACAAAGTTTACATGTATAATTTTATTATCATTTAATTTCCGTAATGTAATACTCCTTCAAAAACACACTGCAAGTTCAGGGCGTTGAACTGGACTCGTCCTTACATTACTTCCCTGGCCCAACATTTTGCAATAACAGCCCGACACGTATATCATAAAGATGAGAAGTTTTTAATTAAAGTAACTTCCTAGAGACCTCTTCCAGACTGAGGCATTATCTGCTCTGACTCAGCAGCTATACTGTATGTATATATTTATTATTAAATGGCTTGTCCTGGACTGAGTTATTGATGACGTATACATATGATAGGTCATCAGTCTCAGATTAGTGGGGGTAGGCTACTCGTTCTCATAGACTTACACTATATAAGCCACTTCCGGGTCACATAGAACGCTATGTAACCCGGAGATTCTGAAGAGCGGTGACTGATAATGGGACAGAACGGCGCTGCATCCCAGAGAGTCTATTAACACACACTACACTGCATACGCTGTACACAGATTTATTAAAAGAAAACTTTCATGCGGGGGCTTCTTTAAAAGGAATCGGTCAGCAGGTTTTTGTTATGTAATCTGAAGACCGCAGAAGATGGAGGCTGACACAGGTAGTTCAACAATGTCATTTATTACCCTGCTTTGCTATTGTTTACTTAGGCTGGATTCACACGATGCTTTGGCATCCGATGCGAGTGCATTGGATGCGATATGCTAACGACCCTCAACTCCTGCTGTGCTGCCAGCATGAGCCGAGCGTCATGCGACTGTGACACAATCATGCAACTGCGGAGGAGAGGGTCGAATTAATCTCCCCATCTCCTCCATTGTCAGCTGATGCATTTATCGCATTTCACTCGCACCCATAGACTTATATGGGTGCGGGTGACCCGACTCTCGCAGGCAATTTCAGCATTCTGCGACTTTTCTCTCATCCAGAATCTGCTGACCATCTGCTCTCCCTCATTGAATAACATTGGTCCGAGTACAGTGCAAGATTTTCTCGCATTGCACTTTTCCGATTCATACTCTCCGGTGAGCGCACCCTTATAGTGAAGGTTTTATCACCTGCAATTATCATTGCCTGCACTACACTAGTCTGACCATGCCCCATTCCCCTCTGATTAGAATTTCCCTGTCTATAAACTTTGCATATAGAGATTAGTATTCAAAAATGGGGGAACAAATATATATATTTTTATGTTTTTATTAAATATATACACAGAAAGTGATACAAAGCACTAGAGATAAAATTAAAAGCATATATTGAATTTAGAGGGTGACAGGGGTCTGCATGGGTAAATGCAATGTAATTTATCCACATGTGTACATAATAGGATAGTAGTAGCTCAAAATAAAAACTCAAATAGTTAATAATAATCATTCTAATACTATTGTGAGTAAAAATTAAACAATTGATAATAATGATGGTACAAAAATAGGAATTCAACAAGTATGAACCAGATTGGCATAAGAGCCGCAATACATGAGGTGGAAAAGTACCCAAATACGGCAGACCACAGCCCCCCACACCACTCCCAAAAATGTTCTTTGCATGTTTTTGCATTTGTTTCCCCATTTTTGAATACTAATTTATAGGTATATACTTTTGGTTTTTGGGTATTCGAGGGGCTTTCATTAGTCTCTCTTTTTATTTGTTTTGGATATTCCTTCTAATAGGTCTGATCTTTGCACATGCAGAGCCTGGTGTGGTTAACTTTCTGAGCTCTGCTACATGCTAAATCTAAATTCTGATTGTGTCAGAAATGCAGCACCCAGTAAACTAAGTGATACATCGTTGGATTCACAGTCTTTGTGCCTACATCTTGCTGCTCTCAGATGAAGTTGCAAACATCTGCTGAGAGTCCCTTTAATATATCGTCAAAACTGTGAAACAAGCCAGATATGAGCACAAGGCTTCTATTTGCCACTCAGATGTTGGATAGAATACGCTCTGGCCTCATAGTTGGTTGATATCTTTCAGACGTGAGAATATTTGCAGAGTTTGAGCTAACGCTGGTAAAATCTGCAACACAAATTATGTGTCCACGTTAGGTATTTGCTGGAGACCTTTCTGCATCAAAAACATGTCTCTTGGCATTAAAAACATTAAATAAAAAAAATACATGTTTTTGCATGCATTTTTTGTACATTCCTCCCCCCCATTCATTAGAATGGATGAACACTGAAGGAATTGCCATGCTGCAGATTTTAAACTGCTTCAAATCTGCAAGAAAAAATAAGCAACATTTGTATGAGATTTTCAGAAATTTCGTTCCCTTTGCTGGGACAGAAAAAAGTGCGGCAAAAATGTGATGTGTGAACATACTCTAGGGCTGGGTTCAAGTGTCCATTTTTCCTCATCAACAGAAAATAGACTATTTTTCATTACTCTGCTGTATCTGATTTTCATCTATTTTTGGTCCATCTGATTTTGATTGTCTTTGCATCTATTAGCATTGAAAAACAAGTCAGGTGTGGTCCTGGAATCATCCCAAACTGGCACCTTGCCAACCTCTTCTCTTGTGGAACATCATTTTGCAAATTATTTTTTTTTTTTTAATAGGGATAAGGGCCCTATACACAGATATGAGGGATTCCTGGTCTCCTGTCTATATGTAGCACATTTTCAGGAGCAGCATAGAGAACATTATACAGCATTACTTTGTGGCTAGGCCTGGTCTGATCCGGACTGTAAGGCTATGTGCCCACGGGGACAGTGTCCTGCAGATATATCCGCAAGCCATTCCGCAGGTGCTCCCAGAAATCCGCAACAGAACTTTCTCTGTTTCAATGCTGCAGATGCACAGCGGAATGTCGTGCGGACATTCTGCATTGAGGATACAGTACCATGGCTTCGGCACTGCATCCTCAATGCAGAACAAGTGCTGCAGTGATCGGGGTGCTCATACTTACCTCCATCATGCAGCACCTCGCTTTCCAGCGGCCGGGTCACTGTCAGGCAGCGTCTGGTTCACTGTGCTGGAGGTGGGCGGGCCTGAACTAGCTACGGCTGTCACATGACCGGAGCTTGTGCAGGCCCCGCCCACCTCTTCCTTCCTGTACCTGGCTGGATCCACCGCGCTGCTGTACACCGGACGGAGAAAGTGACTCGGGTCTCTGTCAAGGCAGGTAAGTATATGGGACCCTGTGGAGAAATCCGCAACAATAATTGACATGCTGCAGATTTTTCCGCACGAAAATCCGCACGATTTCCACTGCGGAAAAATCCGCAGCGTGGGCACAGCATTTCCCAAATGCCATAGAAATGGCTGGGGAGTAGCTGTGCTGCAGATTTCTGGAAAATCCGCGGCTTTTCCGCGAGAAATCCGTGGCAAAATCCGCGCATTTTCCGCAGCGTGGGCACATAGCCTTAAAGTCCAAATCCGCACGGTTTCAAAGATGCCCGGCTGTCTGATCCGGATTCGGCACTCGAGAAACTAAAAAAAATAAATAAAGGAAAAATAAAGAATACAAGAATGAAGCGAGCGCTTCATACTTACTGAGGCTCTGTGTCATGGCGGCATCTCAAGAAAACTGCGGGGGGGGGGGGTTTTGCCAAGAGATGTTGATTTGGTGTTGAAAATATTACACAATTTTCCTGCACCGAATCTACACCTCCTGGCAAAAACCCGTGGGTTTTTTTAACGCATTTTTCCCCTCGTTTTTTGCCGTGGTATTCTGCTAGGAGGTGCACATTTGGTGCTGAAGTCATCTGCACCAGATTACAGCACCAAATTTGCGCATCCTGACAGAAAAAAACCTAACTTTTTTTGCATTTTTTTGGCCAAGGGATGCAAATTTGGTACTGAAATTATTACACCATATTCCTGCACCCAATCTACACCTGTGAACTCAGTGACCTCACCTGAGGTCAGGTTACCTGTGATCACAGGTGAAGGACCGTGGGAACCTCCAGCTGTGACCGCAAATAACCTGAGTGACGTCACCGCTAATTGCGCAGCTTATTCATTCTCTGCGCTCACAGCGGGCAGTCATGTTCTATGGCCACTCGCTGTGATATTCAGATGTAGCAGAGCTGGAATCGCCGTGGGACCTCGTGTGGATTATGTCAGATCTGCAGGGGTGTTTAGGGGGTTACTAAAGTAGTGAAAGAGGGTGGATTTTTGTATTTTATTCCAAATAAAGGATTTTTTCAGTGTTTACTTTCACTTACAGATTAATGATGGGGGTGTGATATACGTCTGTCATCGTTAATCTAGGGCAGTGATGGCGAACCTATGGCACGCGTGCCAGACAGGGCACGCAGAGCCCTTTGTGTTGGCACGCGCGCTGTCGCCACACTGAGCCACTTTGATATGCTGGTGTGATCGCGCCAGCAGATCAAGGTGGTGTTTGCAGTGGAGACATTTCTCCTCGCTCTGACACGCCTCCTCTCCTGGGCTGCAGACCTGTTGCCTAGGAGACGGAGGAGCGTCAGTAGGCGGCGCCGGGGTCTTGTGGACTGGCCGCGCGGGAACTGAAGTGACTGAGGACGCAGCAGCGGAGGATGGGGGCTAGAAGGTGAGTTTTCTTTCTTTTTTTTTTTTTTAAGCTGTGTGTGCGGCTGTGCCAAAGTGTGGGGGGACAGAGCCAGCACGGGGGAAACATGGGGAGCAGGGGGGACAGAGCCAGCATGGGGGGAACATGGAGCGCACGGGGGACAGAGCCAGCACGGGGTATACCGAGCACGGGGGAAACATGGGAAGCATGGGGGACAGAGCCAGCACGGGAGGGGAACATGGAGCGCACGGGGGAAACATGGGGAGCATGGGGGACAGAGCCAGCACGGGAGGGGAACATGGAGCGCACGGGGGAAACATGGGGAGCATGGGGGGAACATGGAGCGCACGGGGGACAGAGCCAGCACAGGGGGGAACATGGAGCGCACGGGGGACAGAGCCAGCACAGGGGGGAACATGGAGCGCACGGGGGAAACATGGGGAGCATGGGGGGAACATGGAGCGCACGGGGGAAACATGGGGAGCATGGGGGACAGAGCCAGCATGGGGGGAACATGGAGTGCACGGGGGACAGAGCCAGCACAGGGGGGAGCATGGAGCGCACGGGGGACAGAGCCAGCACAGGGGGGAACATGGAGCGCACGGGGGAAACATGGGGAGCATGGGGGATAGAGCCAGCACGGGAGGGGAACATGGAGCGCACGGGGGAAACATGGGGAGCATGGGAGACAGAACCAGCATGGGGGGAACATGGAGCGCACGGGGGACAGAGCCAGCATGGGGGGAACATGGAGCGCATGGGGGACAGAGCCAGCACAGGGGGGAACATGGAGCGCACGGGGGAAACATGGGGAGCACGGGGGGCAGAGCACGGGGCATATACAAACAGAGCACGGGGCAAACATGGGAGCACGGGGAATATACAAGCAGAGCACGGGGCAAACATGGGAGCACGGGGCATATACAAACAGAGCACAAGGCAAACAGAGCACAGGGCATACAGAGCACAGGGCATACAGAGCATGGGGCAAACATGGGAGCATGGGGCAAACATGACTGCAAAGATGGGGGAAACGTGCAAAGAGGGAGAGAAATTTGCAAAGAGGGAGAGAAACGGCTGCAAAGATGGGGGAAAGATGGCTGCAAAGATGGGGGAAAGATGGCTGCAAAGATGGGGGAAACATGGCTGCAAGGATGGGGGGAAACATGCCAGGAAGGGGTACATTTACCAGTATGGGGGATACATTTACCAGGATGGGGGAATACATTTACCAGAATGGGGGGAAACATGCCAGGATGGGGGTACATGAACATGCCAGGATGGGGAACATTTAGCAGGAAGGGTGACATTTATCAGGATGGGGTACATTTACCAGGAAAGGGGACATTTACCAGGATAAGGGAACATGCCTGGATGAGGTACATATACCAGGATGGGGTCATTTAACAGCATGGGGGAACATTCCAGGATGGGATACATTTACAATGATGGGGTACATTTACCAGGATGGGGTACATTTACCAGGAATGTGGTACATTTACCAGGAATGGGGTACATTTACCAGGATGTGGACAAATATACCAGAATGTAGGAAATATATATCAGGATGGGGGACATGTTTACCAGGAAGTGGCCAGGAAGGGGGACAGAACTACACAATGAAGGGGGGGGGGGGGACTCGTACATCTTTATGGGATTTCAAGATGTTCAGACTTTGAAATGTAGATGTGGATTACAGGGTGACATCTGATTACATTCTATGCTAAAATCTCTAATATGCTGCAATTTTTATTCCGGAAGGAATAATCCAACTGCTGTGTCTGGAAAGGGCAGGGGCTCAGCTTCAATGTGTGGTAAGCATGAGTGTGATGCCCCCTGCTGAAGAGAAGATGGCAAAGGTAAGGTTACAATCAATTATTTACATAATAGGATTGGTTGGCACTTCGGAAAAAAAAATGGGTTTAGGGCTACAGTTTGGGCACTCGGCCTGTAAAAGGTTCGCCATGACTGATCTAGGGTTTAGTAGCACCTGTGCGCTGTTATTAACCCCTGCTGTTACCCCGATTGCCACCACATCAGGGCAATCGGAAAGAGCCAGTAAGGCACCGGGCTTGTTGCATCTAATGGATGCGAAAATTCTGGGTGGTTGGAGGCTGATATATTTAGGCTGGGTCTCCCCAGCCTGAGAATACCAGCCCCCACCTGTGGGGCTTCATCATGGCTGGGTATCAAAATTTGGGGGGACCGCACGTCTTTTTTTTCTTTAATTATTTATTTAGATAATAAAAAAGCCGCATGCAGTTCCTCTTCTTTTGATACACAGCCAAAATAAGCGAAGGGCTAGAGCTGTAGCCGTTGGCTTTATCTGTATTCGGTAGCAGAATACTGGGTGGAGGGGGGCACCCTGCACCAATTGTTTTATTTATTTATTTATTTATTTTTTTATACCACGATACTGAGGGTAGATGCTAGAGTGTATGGGTTCCTTCCAGGAAGACGTCATTTCAACACGCCTCCTATTACATGATAGGGGCGTGTTCAAAATGCTGTCCAATGTTTCCAGTCAGAATAAACGTTATTTCTTCGGCGCTCCATTGGGAGACCCAGACGATTGGGTGTATAGGTGTATAGCTACTGCCTCCGGAGGCCACACAAAGCATTACACTAAAAAGTGTAAGGCCCCTCCCCTTCTGGCTATACACCCCCAGTGGGATCACTGGCTCACCAGTTTTCTGCTTTGTGCGAAGGAGGTCAGACATCCACGCATAGCTCCACTGTTTAGTCAGCAGTAGCTGCTGACTATATCGGATGGAAGAAAAGAGGGCCCATATAGGGCCCCCAGCATGCTCCCTTCTCACCCCGCGTGTGGTTTGTAAGGTTGAGGTACCTATTGCTGGTACGGAGGCTGGAGCCCACATGCTGTTTTCCTTCCCCATCCCCCTGAGGGGCTCTGAGGAAGTGGGATCTTACCGGCCCCAAAGCCCTGAGGCCGGGCTCCATCCACAGACCCATTGAACCTGCTGGATACGGAGCTGGGTACCGTTCAGGGACATGGCCCTGCACCATTCAGGTACTCTGTGTCCCCGTACACACAGGCACAGCACACTCCAGACTTGCTGGGTGTGCTAGTGCGCCGGGGACAGTAAAGGGTTACAGTCACTGCAGCCTAGCTGAATGACTTTATGTATTGGGAACTACCGCGCCGGACGCTCCGGGAGCGGCGGCGCGGCTGGGACTTGTAGTGCGCCGGGGACTTAGCGCCGACCGCGCTTTTACGGCGGCGGCGCTTATAAATCCAGTCCCCGGCTTTTGCGACCTAGCTCCGCTTCGTTCCCGCCCCCACCCTGTCAATCAGGGTAGGGGAGAGACGCTGTACAATCAGCAGCGCCGAGGGCTGGAGCCTTATTTACATGCTCCAGCCCTCTCACTGGACACTGTGGGACGCCGGTTTCCCGCTCTGACTTGGGGCACGCCCACGGCCCGCCCCTGCTCACACGAGCTGGAGAAGGACGCCGGCAGCCATTCCTGCAGTCCGAGCTGAGAGAACGGACTCTGGGCAACCAGGCACAGGACTAGGGCGACCACACACCCGCTTATAGGCGGGCGGTAAGCGGCACCTGAAGTGCTGACCCCACTAAATACCGCAGTTGTCCATTTGTATTTTATGCTTACACTGCATAGGTCGCTATTTTTGGCTATATGCCATCTTAGATGGCGACACATCAGCAGCAGGAAAGCAGGGGTGCTAAGGCACAGGCTTTCTATGCTGCTTGTATTGCATGTACTGAAGTGTTCATGTGTATTTATGCTTGTATGCTATACACTGCACTGTACGGTCGCTAGTCTTGGCTATTTTCGCCTAGAATGACTAGACTACAGCAGCAGAAAAGCAAAGGTGCTGAGGCACAGGTTTTTTCTATGCTGCTTGTATTGCAGGGGTTGCAGTGTTCATTTGTACTTATGCTTGTATGCTATACATTGCACTGTATGGTCGCTATTCTGGGCTATATTCCCCTAGATGGCTAGTCTACAGCAGCAGAAAAGCAGGGGTGCCAAGGCACAGGCTTTCTATGCTGCTTGTATTGCATGTGCTGCAGTGTTCATTTGTACTTTATGCTTGTATACTATACATTGCACTGTACGGTCGCCATTCTTGGCTCTATATCCTAGATGGCTAGTCGGCAGCAGCATATAAGCAACACAGGCTTTCGATGCTGTTTTTACTGCATGTGATACTGTTCCACGGCACTGAACCCCATTGTGTGCAATGCTCCCCTGTAGCACTTGGTCAGCCGGGGTCTCTACTAGACGTGGCCAAAGGAACCACCTGTCAACCCTGTCCAAGGACAGGGACGGAGTTGCAATGGGATAGAGACTTGCAGTCCGGACAGGCCATGGGCAATCTGGATCAGTGCTCCCTGGCCACCCTCATTTGGAATAAAATCGGTGCTCCGGGGGGGGTCCCAGGAGGCTCTCTGTATGATGAGGCAGACGTAGCTCATCAGGACTTTGATCCTGACACCGCTCTCAATCCAGATACACCGGATGGTGACGCCATAAGGAATGATCCTATAGCGTCCATCAATGGAATGTTGGATCTTTCTCCCTCAGCTCCCCCAGCGGAGGAGTCAGCTTCACAGCAGGAGAAGTCCCATTTCAGTAGCTCAAACGTATATTGAGTATTTTTCTGGCCACGCTGACTTCAGAGAAGCAGTCCAGGAACACCACGCTTACCAGATAAGCGTTTTCTCCAAACGTATTAAGGATACACGTTATCCCTTTCCCCCTGACGTGGTCAAGCGCTGGACCCAGGGTCCAAAGGTGGATTCTCCAATCTCCAGGCTTGCGGCTAGAGCCATAGTTGCAGTGGAGATGGGACTTCACTTAAAGATGCCATTGTCTGACAGATGGACTCTGGTTGAAATCTGTCTATGAGGCTATCGGCGTGTCGGTTGCTCCGGCATTCACAGCCGTATGGGCACCCTAAGCTTCAGCTGTTCTTGCGCAGCTGGTCTTGAGTATATGTACATCTGTGCCACAGGGGCGTCCGTAACCTCGCAATGTCTGCATTGCGACTTACCCTATTAATGCTGTCCTGGAAGGACAGTCGAGGTTTCGGTCCTTCCCAAACTCGGGCAGGTCCCAATTGTCCTCGTCCAAAAGGGCTGAAAAGCCTCAGAGGGGCTCAGCTTCCGGCCGGGCTCAATCACGCCCAAGGAAGGCAGACGGAGGAACCGTTACCAAGGCGGTCTCCTCATGACTCTCAGCTCTCTCATCTCTCCGCATCCGCGGTTGATGGCAGACTCGCTCGCCTTTGGCGACATTTAGCTGCCACAGGTCACAGACCGGTGGGTGAGGGACATTGTGCCCACGTGCACAGGACAGAGTTCTGTTCTCGTCCTCCGACTCGATTCTTCAGACCGTCCCCACCTCCCCACCGAGCCGATGCTCTTCTGCAGGCAGAAGGAGTGGTAATCCCTGTTCCTCTTCAGGAACAAGACACGGTTTTCCTCCAATCTGGTTGTGGTGCCAAAAAAGGATGGCTCTTTCCGTTCCGTGCTGGACCTAAAACTGCTCAACAAGCACGTGGAGGCCAGGCGGTTCCGGATGAAACCCTCCGCTCCGTCATTGCCTCAATGTCTCAAGGAAATTTCCTAGCATCAATAGACATCAAAGATGCTTATCTCCACGTGCCGATTGCTACAGAGCACCAATGTTTTCTACGACCATCTTCAGTTCGTAGCTCTGCCATTCGGTCTGGCGACAGCCCCACGGGTGTTCACCAAGGTCATGGCGGCAGGGGTAGCAGTCTTGCACTCACAGGGACACTCTGTGATCCCTTACTTGGACGATCTACTTGGCAAGGCACCCTCTCAAGAGGCATGCCAACTCAGCCTGAATGTTGCGCTGGAGACTCTCCAGACGTTCGGGTGGATCATCAACTTCTCAAAGTCAAACCTGTCACCGACCCAATCACTAACGTATCTTGGCATGGAGTTTCATACCCTCTCAGCGCTAGTGAAGCTTCCGCTGGACAAGCAGCGGTCACTACAGACTGGGGTGCAGACTCTCCTTCAAGGTCAGTCGCACTCCTTAAGACGCCTCATGCACTTCCTCGGGAAGATGGTGGCGGCAATGGAGGCGGTTCCGTTTACGCAGTTTCATCTGCGTCCACTTCAATGGGACATTCTCCGCCAATGGGACGGGAAGTCAACATCCCTGAACAGGAAAGTATCCCTTTCACAGACGGCCAAGGACTCTCTGCAATGGTGGCTTCTTCCCACCTCATTATCACAGGGAAGATCCTTCCTACCACCGTCTTGGGCGGTGGTCACGACAGACGCGAGTCTGTCAGGGTGGGGAGCAGTTTTTCTCCACCACAGGGCTCAGGGTACGTGGACTCAGCAGGAGTCCACCCTTCAGATCAATGTTCTGGAAATCAGAGCAGTGTATCTTGCCCTACTAGCCTTCCAGCAGTGGCTGGAAGGAAGGCAGATCCGAATTCAGTCGGACAACTCCACAGCGGTGGCATACATCAACCACCAAGGGGGGACACGCAGTCGGCAAGCCTTCCAGGCAGTCCGGCGGATTCTGATGTGGGTGGAAGCCACGGCCTCCACCATATCCGCAGTTCACATCCCCGGCGTAGAAAATTGGGAAGCAGACTTCCTCAGTCGCCAGGGCATGGACGCAGGGGAATGGTCCCTTCACCCGGACGTGTTTCAGGAAATCTGTCGCCGATGGGGAAGGCCGGACGTCGACCTAATGGCGTCCCGGCACAACAACAAGGTCCCAACCTTCATGGCACGGTCTCGCGATCAAAGAGCTCTGGCGGCAGACGCCCTAGTGCAAGATTGGTCGCAGTTCCGGCTCCCTTATGTGTTTCCACCTCTGGCACTCTTGCTCAGAGTGCTACGCAAGATCAGATCCGATTGCAGCCGCGTCATACTCGTCGCCCCAGACTGGCCGAGGAGGGCGTGGTATCCGGATCTGTGGCATCTCACGGTCGACCAACCGTGGGCACTACCAGACCGACCAGACTTACTGTCCCAAGGGCCGTTTTTTCCTCGGAATTCTGCGGCCCTGAACCTGACTGTGTGGCCATTGAGTCCTGGATCCTAGCGTCTTCAGGATTCTCCCAAGGGGTCGTTGCCACCATGAGACAGGCTAGGAAGCCCACGTCCGCAAAAATCTACCACAGAACGTGGAGGATATTCTTATCCTGGTGCTCTGCTCAGGGAGTGTCTCCCTGGCCATTTGCATTGCCTACCTTTCTATCTTTCCTGCAATCTGGGTTAGAAAAAGGTTTGTCGCTCGGCTCCCTTAAAGGTCAGGTCTCGGCGCTATCCGTATTTTTTCAGAGGCGTTTGGCACGCCTTCCTAAGGTGCGCACGTTCCTACAGGGGGTTTGCCATATCGTACCCCCGTACAAGCGGCCGTTAGATTCATGGGATCTGAACAGGGTACTAGTTGCCCTCCAGAAGCCGCCCTTCGAGCCTCTGAGGGAGGTTTCACTTTCTAGACTACAGAAAGTGGCTTTTCTGGTAGCGATCACATCTCTTCGGAGAGTGTCTGAGCTGGCAGCGCTGTCATCTAAGGCTCCCTTCCTGGTCTTCCACCAGGACAAGGTAGTGCTGCGCCCCATTCAGGAGTTTCTCCCGAAGGTGGTATCCTCTTTTCATCTTAATCAGGATATCTCTTTGCCTTCGTTTTGTCCTCATGCAGTTCATCGGTATGAGAAGGATTTACATTTGTTAGATCTGGTGAGAGCACTCAGAATCTACATTTCCCGCACGGCGCCCTTGCGCCGTTCGGATGCACTCTTTGTCCTTGTCGCTGGTAAGCGCAAAGGGTCGCAGGCTTCTAAGGCCACCCTGGCTCGATGGATCAAAGAACCAATTCTTGAAGCCTACCGTTCTGCTGGGCTTCCGGTTCCATCAGGGCTGAAGGCCCATTCTACCAGAGCCGTGGGTGCGTCCTGGGCATTGCGACACCAGGCTACGGCTCAACAGGTGTGCCAGGCAGCTACCTGGTCGAGTCTGCACACTTTCACCAAACATTATCAGGTGCATACCTATGCTTCGGCGGACGCCAGCCTAGGTAGAAGAGTCCTGCAGGCGGCAGTTGCCTCCCTATAGGGGAGGGCTGTCTTGCAGCTCTATCATGAGGTATTCTTTACCCACCCAGGGACTGCTTTTGGACGTCCCAATCGTCTGGGTCTCCCAATGGAGCGCCGAAGAAGAAGGGAATTTTGTTACTTACCGTAAATTCCTTTTCTTCTAGCTCCTATTGGGAGACCCAGCACCCGCCCTGTTGTCCTTCAGGATTTTTGGGTTTTTTCGGGTACACATGTTGTTCATGTTGAACGGTTTTTCAGTTCTCCGATGTTACTCGGAGTGAATTTGTTTAAACCAGTTATTGGCTTTCCTCCTTCTTGCTTTTGCACTAAAACTGGTGAGCCAGTGATCCCACTGGGGGTGTATAGCCAGAAGGGGAGGGGCCTTACACTTTTTAGTGTAATGCTTTGTGTGGCCTCCGGAGGCAGTAGCTATACACCCAATCGTCTGGGTCTCCCAATAGGAGCTAGAAGAAAAGGAATTTACGGTAAGTAACAAAATTCCCTTCTTTTTAAACTCCATGTCGGCATCGAGCTCTTTTTAATAGAAGCGGGGGTCTGGGGATGAGACCCCCAGATAGGGGGAAGTGCAGGGGGGGTGAAGCATGATTATGGTAGACGAGAGGAACCATCACCACGCCCACTAACCTGAAATGAGCCCATACATTCTAGGATCACGGTAGATGCTAGAGTGCATGGCTCCTTTAGTTACACTGCTTTCTTTGCCCACCGGCTGTCCTTCCACCTGTGATTAGATGCAGTCAGCTGACACGATGGCACTCAGGGTGGGGGCCCGTCTGACTGTAATTAGCGGCCCGGGAAGTGAATGCGAGGCCTAGGAGCAGCTTGTCGCCATGCCGGAGCCTTGGTAAGTCCACCGTGCGTGCACGTTCCCATTCCTCTATCTATAAGTACCACCATTTTTAATCTCCAGATCCGGATTTTTTTTTTTTTTTTTTTTTTTTTAACAGCTTTTTTCCGAGTCCGCCCAACTCTATTTGTGGCTGCTCCTCAGTTTTCTTTTCTCTATAGACTACATTATGCTGTGTAACCTGATACCTCACTGTGCTGGAACTCTGTTGCTTTTACCAAGTTGCAAGGTGTATTTGAGTGTTTTTTTTTTCCAGATTAAATGATGTTAGGAGGCGATGAGAAGTGACTGGATAATTATAGAACTAAGCAGATTTTTCTAATAGTAAGGCTATGTGCCCATGTTGCTTTTTTTAAATGCACATATTTTGGCAGGAAAAACATAGCAGAAAAAAACTCATTTATTTTATTGCATTTGCGCATTTTTTCATATGCATTTTCCATGCTTCTTTTTGTGCTTTTTTTAAGTCATGGCAACTGCGGGGGTTTCTGCAATGTATCCCGCGATCGCCGCTGGGTCTCCGGCTTTGCTGGGATGCTTTGTCTTTTTATTGATTTAAAAAAAGCAAGGAAAAACACTAGAAAAAATGCAAAAAAAACCCGCAATGTGGGGACATGGTCTGATAATGGTTTTTATTTTTATAACACCAACATATTCTACAGCACTATATAATATTAAGGGGACATATAAGACAATATCAGACAACACAGAATAACTCAATTCACCAGATGCCAAGAGGAGTGAGGTTCCTGCTCGCAAGCTACAATCTATGAGGAAATATGGGAGGCACAGAAGGTAAATGGTAAAAATTGCTTGTATCTTATGGTCCAGTCATCAAAATCATAGAGAATTCAAATAACTCTGTCGGACCTGTGTTGGCCGAATGTTGCTACCTTTATTTTTGTATGCTGGGAATAATAATAAATATTTTTGGGTACTTGTAATGAGTTTGTGGTGCCTTGGACTTTATAGCAGTTGTCTTCAGTTTCTGCAGCCTAAGGCTATGTGCGCACGTTGCGTACTGTCAGTGCAGAAATTTCTGCAGCGATTTAAAGAGCACACGTGCACTTAAAATCGCTGCAGAAAGAGTCCGTAATGGAAAAAAAAAAGCAGATTCCATGCGCTCTGCCTGCAGCTCCTCCCATAGACAGAGCGGGGACTGCAGGCAAAGCGCAGGAAAGAAGTGACATGTCACTTCTTAGAACGCGCGCTTCGGGCAGCAGTCGAAGCGCTGCGCTCTAAGACGCCACGTGCGCATGGCTCCTGCATAATCTTCACATAGATTATGCAGGGGACGCAGGACGCATGCAGTTACGCTGCGCTGCAGAGCGCAGCGTAACTGCATGTAATTACGCAACGTGCGCACATAGCTGTGTGTGCGCACATAGTGTGTCAGTCGCGGCTGGATGTAGGCAGCGCAGGACCTGTGGATTACGTCGGAGCTGTGGATTACGCTGGAGCTTTGTTTCGGGAGGGGTTAATAAAATGGTGAACGAGGCTTGTTTGTTTTATTTAAAATAAAGGATTTTTCTGTGTGTGTTTTATTCACTTTACTTACAGGTTGATCATGTCAGCTGTCTCATAGACGCTGCCATGATCAAGCCTGGAGTTAATGGCGGCGATCCGCCACCATTAACCCCTTGTATTACCCTGCTGCCACTGCTACACGGCGGCAGGAAGAGCCGGGGACACGCCGGTACTGCCGCATAATGCATGCGACAGTCCCGGGGCAGCTGCGGCTGATATTCTCGGCTGCGGGAGGTGGGAGTGAGGCGGGGGACATTAACCCTGCCCCTCTCCCTCCCCAGCCTGAGAATACCGGGCCGCCGCTGTGTGCTTACCTCGGCTGGAAGGTAAATATGCAGCGGAGCCCACGTTCTTTGTTTTCTATATTTCCGTTTTCTTTCTATGTGTGTTCTATGTGTCTGTGTCTGTGTTCTATGTCTGTGATGTCTGTGTGTGTGAAATGTGTGTGTTTACTCTCTGCACGGCTTCCTCTTCCTGTTATGACATCACTTCCCTGCAAAACCGCAGACAAGCGATGTACATTACCGGAGCTAAACCGCGAATACCGCAGGGAATAACGCAGCAAAACGCAGTGAACCGCACAGAATTTGCTGCCTGCGTTATTCCCTGCGGGATTTCACGATTAACATTGGAGTCAATGGAGTGAAATCCCGCAGCGACGTGCAGAAAAGAAGTGACATGCAATTGTTTTTGCTGCGGGAATCCCGCAGCAAAACATGCAGCTGTCAATTTCCACCTAGTGCGCACAGGATTTTTTTTGCCCATAGGTTTTGCTGGTGATTCACTGCAGAGATGTTATGAACATTTTCTGCAGCGAAACATGCAGCAAAACCGCAAAAAATCCGCGGCAAAATCCGGTAAGTGCGCACATAGCCAAAGTCAACCACAAATTGTGCAAGTTCTCTCGCTTAAAAAGATGAGACAGGCCTGTAATTGACATCATATGTAGACCACAACTTTGAGAGACAAAATGAGAAAACAAATCCAGAAAATCACCTTGTCTGATTTGGCAAGATATTATTTGCAAATTATAGTGGAAAATAAGTATTTAGTCAAGAACAAAAGTTCATCTCAATATTTTGTTTTGTATCCTTTGTCGGCAATGACAGAGGTGAAACTTTTTTTGTAACTCTTCACAAAATTGGCACACACTGTTGGTGGTATGTTGGCCCATTCCTCAGTACAGATCTCCTCTAGAGCAGTGATGTTTTGGGCCTGTCGCTGGGCAACATGGACTTTCAACTCCTCCAAAGGTTTTCTATGGGGTTGAGATCTGGAGACTGGCTAGGCCACTCTAGGACCTTCATATGCATATTACGAAGCCACTCCTTTGTTGCCCTGGTGGTGTGTTTGGGATGATTATCATACTGAAAGACCCAGCCACTTTTCATCTTCAATGCCCTTGCTAATGAAAGGAAGTTTGCACTCCAAATCTCACGATACATGGCCCCATTAATTCTTTCATGTACATGGATCAGTTGTCCTGATCCCTTTGCAGAGAAACAGCCCCAACGCATGATGTTGCCACCCTCATGCTTAACAGTAGGTATGGTGTTCTTTGGATACAACTCAGCATTTTGTCTCCTCCAAACACGACGAGTTGTGTTTCTACCAAACAGTTCTATTTTGGTTTCATCAGACCAAATGACATTCTCCCAATGCTCTTCTGGATAATCCGAATGCTCTCTAGCAAACGTCAGACGGGCCCGGACATGTACAGGCTTAAGCAGGGGAACACGTCTGGCCCTGCAGGATCTGAGTCCCTGGCTAGTGTGTTACTGATGCTTTCACGGTCCCAGCTCTATGTAGGTCATTAACTAGGTCACTCCGTGTAGTTCTGTGATTTTTACTCACCATTCTTGTGATCATTTTGACCCCACTGGGTGAGATCTTGCTGGAGCCCCAGATCAAGGGAGATTATCAGTGATCTTGTATGTCTTCCATTTTCTTATTGCTCCCACAGTTGATTTCATCACACCAAGCTGCTTGCCTATTCAGATTCAGTCTTCCCAGTCTGGTGCAGGGCTACAATTTTATTTCTGGTGTCCTTTGACAGCTCTTTGGTCTTTACCATAGTGGAGTTTGGAGAGTGACTGTTTGAGGTTGTGGACAGGTTTCTTTTATACTGATAACAATTTCAAACAGGTGCCATTACTACAGGTAATGAGTGGAGGACAGAGGAGCCTCTTAAGAAGTTACAGGTCTGTGAGAGCCAGAAATCTTGCATGTTTTTAGGTGACTAAATACTTACTTTCCACCATAATTTGCAAAAAAATGTTGCAAAATCAGACAAGGTGATTTTCTGGATTTGTTTTCTCATTTTATCTCTCATAGTTGTGGTCTACCTATGATGTCAGTTACAGGCCGCTCTCCTCTTTTTAAGTGGGAGAACTTGCACAATTGGTTGCTGACTAAAAACTTTTTTTCCTCACTGTAGGTGTATGAACATCAAGGGAGCCAGTGGCAGGTTTTGCCATGGGTCACCATCTTACCCCTTCCTTACAAACAGGGTGACAGTCCTGACACTTTACCCAGATCTTTCCAAATGCCCTGGTGCAGTGGCAATCGGGGTAATAAGGGGTTAATGACAGCCCACAGCTGCCAGTACGCCCTAGATTAGTAATGGGAGGCAACTGAGACCTCCCACTGCTAATCTATAAGTGAAAAGAAATAAAAACAAACACTTATAATTTGTATTTCAAATAAAGGATTTTTAGTTTTTCACCCCTTTATTAACCCCCAAAACTACCAGGTCCGACACAATTCACATGAGGTCTCGCAATGATTCCAGCTCTGCTATATCTGAAGTCACATCGAGCGGCCAAAGAACAATGACCACCCACTGTGGGCTTCAGGCAGAGGAATAATTTGCATTGTCACTCAGGTTATTTGCGGTCACAGCTGGAGGTACCCACGGTCTTCCACCTGTGATCGCAGGTAACCTTACCTCAGGTGACCTCAGTAAACTCAGTTACCTCACTCACCTCAGGTGAGACCTGCATCTCCTGGCAGAAAAGCATATTTTTTTGCCAAGAGATGTAGATTTGGTGCTGAAATATTTACACCGTATTCCTGCACCTAATCTACACCTCCTGGCAAAAAGAACGCCTCATACTGCATGTGATTTTTGATGCATTTTTTTTTTCCAGGAGGTGCAGATTAGGTGTATGAATATGGTGTATAACTTTCATGACCAAATTTGTAACTCTTGGCTCAAAAAAATAAGTTTTCACGCCGTTTTCTGCCAGGAGGTGCACATTTGGTGCTGAAATGTCTGCACCAGATTTTAGCACCAAATTTCCACCTCCTGGAAGAAAAAAAAAATAGTTTTTGCATTTTTGGGCCAAGAGATGTAAATTTGATGATGACATTTTTACACTGTATTCAAGCACCCAATCTACACCTCCTGGCAAAAAAATGCATTAAAACCGCATGCGATATGATGCGGTTGTGATGCTGTTTTTTTTGCCAGTAGGTGTAGATTGGGAGAAGGAATATGGTATAGAAATTTCAGCACCAAATCTGTATTTCATGGCAAAAAAACATGGTTTTCTGCTAGGAGATGCAGGTCTGTGAACCTGAGTTTACTGAGGTCACACAAGGTCAGTAAACATACAATCAAAGCTGAAGGTGTTGGCACCATTGAAATTGTTCCAGAAAATGAAGTATTTCTCCCAGAAAGTTATTGAATTATATGTTTTATTATACACATTTATTTTCTTTGTGTATTGGAACAACACAAAAAAAAAACTGAGGGGAAAAAAGGCAAATTGGACATAATTTCACACAATCCCAAAAATGGACTATACTAAATTGTTGGCGCCTTTCTAAAATTGTGGGTAAACAACCCCAGTGATCATGGGCCTTTTGGCTGCTCCTCTAATTTGTGCTCTTCTTGCTTGGGATGTCCGTTTCGGTGGACGGCCATGTCTTGGTAGGTTTGCAGTTGTGCCATACGCCTTCCATTTTTTGGATAATAGATTTAACAACGCTGCTTGAGATGTTCAGTTTGGGCTGAACGCGCGCACACACACACACACACACACACACACACACACACACACACACACGTAAGAGCCCCCCTACCTCATTACTTCCATCACCGGGTTCTGGGCCCACCTAACTCCTCAGGGTTTAGGCTCCACCCTCATGGACCAGCAGCTTTCTCTGCTCCTGCACCAAGCCAATAGTGTGCAAGATGCAGGGCCATCCGGGGAGGGATAACCTTCTCCCCGGCTCCTGTAGTCACCACACTTCAATCTGGCTGTCAAAACTGCCATTGGAGAGGAGGACGGAGAAGGAGGAGCTACGTGAGTACACAGCATGTAGGGCCCTGTCTGATGTCCCTGCCGCCTGCACAGAACATGGTGATGCTGCAGCCGTCAAATATTACGACAGCCACGCCATGACGATGTACCGTGCAAACTAACTCTGCTTTAGGCTGAGTGGTGTGCTGCCCCGTTGGAGACGCCTCAGAGCGCCTCTACAGGAGAAATATCGCTCTCGTCTATTACAAAGTAACACACATACGACTTTTCTAAAAGCGTAAATCAGCCTGCAGAGGTGTCAGTGATGCTTGTACAGGCGTTATTGCAATTTCTGTATTAAACATTTATGGCTTTCCTAAATGTCATAAAGCGGTTTGCACCTATTAGGTTCATATCTGATTTTGTAATAGTGCCCTGCAGCTCTCTGTAGCGTTGGTCAGTGTAACCTATCCTGATTTTGATTTACCTGAATGGTTTGGGCATGTTGTATCTTGTAGTACCATTGGACTCCCATAGTTACTGTGTGCACTAAGGCATTAATGTTTTTCTTTGTCCTAACTGACTCCTGCCCTGCTTTTTGGCTGCTGAATTCAATTTTCACAGCTCAAATGATTTCTCTGTATTTCCTAAATGTAACTTTTTTTTATAATATATAAACACCTGTTAGAACTATAGGGTGTAAATATTCCAAAAATCATGAAAGGTTCATAATATCAATAATGTATATTAACATATAATCCACAAGCTTACATTTCTGAGCTTCGCACAGCTAGTCCCACTCCTGAAATGTATACCATAGCTCTCCGTATAATGTTGTGACTAGATTGTTATGTCAAGATCCTGAGCTCAAGACGGGAAACAATTTCTTTTTTTTCTCCTCTAAAATGGAATGTTTCAAGCAATCTCGGCTGGCCCTCCTGACACTCTACAGACCTTTTTTATCTACAATAAACATTAAGGATCTTTTTCCTCTAAACAGCCATGTATCGCTTCTCCATTCTCATAATATTTTACTTAAGAGGTTTTTTGGTACCCAAATGCATTACCGAGCATTTGTCTACATTAAATCTCTTCTGCCATTTATCAGCTCATTTCTGTCTTATGTCAGTATATTTTTGGATTCCTCGTGCCAACGCTTCATAGCATTTATCTAGTGTGTAGCAAGAAATACCATCTGTGAAGTCCTGAGCCTTACACAGTCACCTGCCCGAATAGTGAATCCACACAAATAACTGCAGGATGGTCACAAGTTCTCTTTTAATGACCGCTTCATCAAGTCGACAATTATCAATGTGTGAAAGAGATTACGAGAAAAACATTAAAAGTGAGATTGGATGAAATTAGACTATTTTTAACAAGTATGAAATTTGCAAATCAAACGAATTTCCTCAGTATTCAGGAGCACAGGTTTGACTTTTATTTTACCTGAGTGGGCTTAAAATTGGTGAGATTCTTTTTCTGGAAGGCACCAACTATGGAGAGTGGATTATGGCTGGTTCTTTAGGCCGGGTACACATATCCGGCTTTTCGCCGGTTTGACGGATGCGGTGCACGCCAGTACAGTATGATACATTACAGTGGCAGCGGTGCAACTTCTGGGTCACATGCTCCGGTCACATGACAGCATGTGACCAGCACTTGTTGCACTGCCAGTGTACTGTATACACTGTACTGGCTTGTGCCTCATCAGTCAAACCGGTGAAAAGCCGGATATGTGTACCCGGCCTTACCAGAAGTGACGCTTTGGCAGGATTTGCCTGATTCGTAGTTTTGTCAACTACCTGTTCGGTATAATGGGGGAATCAATTGCCTATTCATATACATTTAGCAAAAGAGAATCATAGGCGTGGTGAATTAATTAACCTGTGCATCTCAATAGGTATTGAATTAGCAAAACAATTAGCCAAAAATTTCTCACATCCAACCGGGAACCTGAACTGTAATTCATAAAATAAGTTATTCATCAACAATGTAATAAGGTGTCCCTATAATATGCAAGGCAGCTAATAGAGGGGGATAAGGCTGCTTCTAAAGTGTCAGGCTGCATCCACACGAGTTTTCAATTTTTTCTCATCCTGTAAAAACAAAGTGTTTAACCATGTGTGACCCTTATGTCTCTTTTACATGCATGTTGGAACCTCTTCTTTTTTTTAAAAAATGGAGGGAGATCGTCCTAATTCTTCTTTTTTTTTTTTTTTTTTTGTCCCCCATTTGACTTTTGGCAATAGATAATTTAAAAATGAATGAAACACTAATAGAAAACTGATAAAAAAAAAAAAGTGTTCTCAATATATGGACTTGAATAATGGATGTGTGAATGCAGCTGAAATCTGTAACGGTAGTTTTTTTTTTTTTCTGTAAACCATTAAAGGGGTTGTCCAATATAAAAGTCTGTACTCTCCTCCTGTGCTGGTGTGGTTCCACCTGACACTGACACGTGAGCTCTGGGACCAATCAGCGCCAGCCTCCTTCTCCGCACCTTCGGACGTTAAAGCGATTAACTGTGTTAGGGTGAACTCTTTGCCTGCTGCCTGGCCTAATTGGTGTGGATCAAGTCCATGTGTAAAGAAATCACGTCAGACACAGTAAGATGTGAAATCTCTTCTTGATCACAGTAAAGATAAAACCGAACAGACAGAGAAGAAGCATGCGGCCACTGATATAGGCTAGGGGCATACACAAGTTCGGATTTTTCCATTTAGTGGGACAGTTCATGAGTTAGCCAATGGACAGATCCGTTTTGATGCTGATGGGCGGGTCTAAGACGTCTTCATCTGTTGGTTGGTCCTCTCGGTTGGCCAGTGGGTCTTTTCCTTATATGGTGGTCTTCTTACATCTGGACATTTCTTGCATTCCAGGCAAGGTGTGGAGAACAGGAAATGGTGGCCATCTTTAGCTCTGCGTCATATGTATGATCTGAAAACTGAATTATGTAAGGCAAATCGACATATTTCCCACAATCCCCTATCAAGAGGTTAATTAAGTATTTAATGGAAAGGCTCTCCTCAACAACTATAAGCGCTGCACCTGCCACTCACATCTTGTGAATTACTTAACTGTATGAAGGCGGGGAGAAGGAAGACGCTGCCGATTGGTCGCTGAGCTCGTGTGTCAACATGTTGCGTGGGAACCAGGAACGCAAAATCAGACATTGCTGGAACCACACTTGGATTGCAGGGGAGTATAGGCTTATTTCTTTTTATAGGGGGAAATATGGGGAAATGAGAAGGGATTATCCAAGTATTGGGCAACCCCATGAATCTGCAAAATAAGTGATTTTCTGCCTGTAAAGGTTTTTCTTGGCCTCTCACTACATACTGTACATACAGTGCTGGCCAAAAGTATTGGCACCCCTGCAATTCTGTCAGAGAATACTCAGTTTCTTCCTGAAAATGATTGCAATCACAAATTCTTTGGTATTATCATCTTCATTTAATTTGTCTTCAATGAGAAAAAAAAAATGGCAAAAAGCAAAATTGGATATAATTCCACACCAAGCATAAAAAAGGGGGTGGACAAAAGTATTGGCACTGTTTGAAAACTCATGTGATGCTTCTCTAATTTGTGTAATTAACAGCACCTGTAACTTACCTGTGGCACCTAACAGGTGTTGGCAATAACTACCGTATTTTTCGGACTATAAGACGCACCGGACTATAAGACGCACCCTGGTTTTAGAGGAGGAAAATGGGAAAATAAAACTTTAAGCAAAAAATGTGGTCATGACACACTGTTATGGGGCGAGGATCTGCTGCTGACACTGTTATGGGGGTAATGTCCCCAAATTCTCTACTAAGGTACCCCATCCTGGTAATGATCCTCCTGCCTTGTATATGATCCTGCTATAAACCCCCATCCAGCCTGTTCACATACCCCCCCCCCATCCAGCCTGTTCACATACCCCCCCCCATCCAGCCTGTTCACATATCCCCCCCATCCAGCCTGTTCACATATCCCCCCCATCCAGCCTGTTCACATATCCCCCCCATCCAGCCTGTTCACATACCCCCCCCATCCAGCCTGTTCACATACCCCCCCCCCCATCCAGCCTGTTCACATACCCCCCCCCATCCAGCCTGTTCACATACCCCCCCCCCATCCAGCCTGTTCACATACCCCCCCCCATCCAGCCTGTTCACATACCCCCCCCCATCCAGCCTGTTCACATACCCACCCCCCCCCATCCAGCCTGTTCACATACCCCCCCCCCATCCAGCCTGTTCACATACCCCCCCCCCCCCATCCAGCCTGTTCACATACCCCCCCCCCCCCCCCATCCAGCCTGTTCACATACCCCCCCCCCCCATCCAGCCTGTTCACATACCCCCCCCCATCCAGCCTGTTCACATACCCCCCCCCCATCCAGCCTGTTCACATACCCCCCCCCCCATCCAGCCTGTTCACATACCCCCCCCCCCCATCCAGCCTGTTCACATACCCCCCCCCCCCATCCAGCCTGTTCACATACCCCCCCCCCCCATCCAGCCTGTTCACATACCCCCCCCCCCATCCAGCCTGTTCACATACCCCCCCCCATCCAGCCTGTTCACATACCCCCCCCCCATCCAGCCTGTTCACATACCCCCCCCATCCAGCCTGTTCACATACCCCCCCCATCCAGCCTGTTCACATACCCCCCCCATCCAGCCTGTTCACATACCCCCCCCATCCAGCCTGTTCACATACCCCCCCCATCCAGCCTGTTCACATACCCCCCCCCATCCAGCCTGTTCACATACCCCCCCCCATCCAGCCTGTTCACATACCCCCCCATCCAGCCTGTTCACATACCCCCCCATCCAGCCTGTTCACATACCCCCCCCATCCAGCCTGTTCACATACCCCCCCCATCCAGCCTGTTCACATACCCCCCCCATCCAGCCTGTTCACATACCCCCCCCCATCCAGCCTGTTCACATACCCCCCCCCATCCAGCCTGTTCACATACCCCCCCCCATCCAGCCTGTTCACATACCCCCCCCCATCCAGCCTGTTCACATACCCCCCCCATCCAGCCTGTTCACATACCCCCCCCCATCCAGCCTGTTCACATACCCCCCCCCCATCCAGCCTGTTCACATACCCCCCCCCCATCCAGCCTGTTCACATACCCCCCCCCATCCAGCCTGTTCACATACCCCCCCCCCCATCCAGCCTGTTCACATACCCCCCCCCCATCCAGCCTGTTCACATACCCCCCCCATCCAGCCTGTTCACATACCCCCCCCCCCATCCAGCCTGTTCACATACCCCCCCCCCCATCCAGCCTGTTCACATACCCCCCCCCCCCCCATCCAGCCTGTTCACATACCCCCCCCATCCAGCCTGTTCACATATCCCCCCCATCCAGCCTGTTCACATATCCCCCCCATCCAGCCTGTTCACATTCCCCCCCCCATCCAGCCTGTTCACATACCCCCCCCCATCCAGCCTGTTCACATACCCCCCCCCATCCAGCCTGTTCACATACCCCCCCCATCCAGCCTGTTCCCATGCCCCCCCCATCCAGCCTGTTCCCATACCCCCCTTAATCCAGCCTGTTCCCATACCCCCCCCCATCCAGCCTGTTCACCCATCCAGCCTGTTCACATACCCCCCCCCATCCAGCCTGTTCACATACCCCCCCCCCCCCCATCCAGCCTGTTCACATACTCCCATCCTGCTATATGCCCCCATCGTGCTCATATACCATCCTGGTATATGGCCTGTATCCTATAGCACAGAGAAAAAAATAAACGTTTATACTCACCTTTTCCTCACTCCCTGCAGCACCGATCACATCTTCCTCTCTGGCACGCTGACCTGTGTGTGTGGAGCCGCCCCCCTGCTGCACGCGATGTCTTCCTGTCTGTGCCGATCAGCTGACCAGCTCAGCACAGATCAGCTGACCGGCACAGACAGGAAGACATCGCGTGCAGCAGGGGGGCGGCTCCACACACGGGGACGGGTGAGTGTACTGATTCACTGCACCCCGCGCTGGTAATGACGCGCGGGGGGCAGTGAATACAGCCGCACATGATCACTCCAGGCTGTAATTGCCAGGGGTGATCATGCGGCTGGCTCTTTGCTATGCGCGCATCCCCGCTCGTCCTCCCGCCCACCTGTCAGTGCCGGCTTCAGCGCTGAGAGATGGGCGGGAGGATGGGCGTGCATATGTAATGAGCGGGCCCACGTGGTCACGGCAGGCGCTGCTGCTGCCTGCTCGTGCCCCCGATGACCTGCAGCACCCTCATTCCCGGCCGCAGCCCTATAGTCAGACCATAAGACGCACCCCCAACTTTCCCCCAACATTTGGGGGAAAAAAAGTGCGTCTTATGGTCCGAAAAATACGGTAAATCACACTTGCAGCCAGTTGACTTGGATTAAAGTTGACTCAACCTCTGTCCTGTGTCCTTGTGTGTACCACATTGAGCATGGAGAAAAGAAAGAAGACCAAAGAACTGTCTGATGACTTGAGAATCCAAATTGTGAAGCATGAGCAATCTCAAGGCTACAAGTCCATGTCCAAAGATCTGAAAGTTCCTGTGTTTACGGTGCGCAGTGTCATCAAGAAATTTAAAGCCCATGGCACTGTGGCTAACCTCCCTAGATGTGGAAGGAGAAGAAAAATTAACGAGAGACTTCAACGCAAGATTGTGCGGATGGTGGATAAAGAATAGTGATGAGCGAGTACTAAAATGCTCGGGAGCTCGAGGCTCGGGCAGAGCATCTCAAAATACTCGTGTACTCGGCCCGAGCACCGAGCCCAATGTTATCCTATGGGAGACCCGAGTATTATTCTGAAATGTTCCCCGGCAGCATGTAGAAACCATAAAACTTTAAATTAGCAAAAAAAACGTACGTGTGTGTGTAAGCGTGCATATATATATACACGCGGAGTGGAGTGCGGGAGGGGCCGTAGCCGAGCGGGGAAGTGTCGGGCTAAAGGCACGGTCACGCTGTGCGGGCTGGCCAATCACTGCAATTCCACAACAGGGCTTTGGCATTGCAGTGGTCTGCCAGCCAATCCCTGCATAAGGGATGGCTGTAAAAAGAGCGCCAACATGAAGACCACGAGTACAGCACGAGTATCGCGAGATTACTCGGTCCCCGCCGAGTAGCCCGAGTACATTGATACTCGTGCGAGTACCGAGTAGTAACAAGCATACTCGCTCATCACTAATAAAGAACCTAGACTAGCATCCAAACAAGTTCAAGCTGCCCTGCAGTCCGAGGGTACAACAGTGTCAACCCGTACTATCCGTCGGCGTCTGAATGAAAAAGGACTGTATGGTAGGATACCCAGGAAGACCCCACTTCTTACCCCGAGACATAAAAAAGCCAGGCTGGAGTTTGCCAAAACTACCTGAGAGAGCCTAAAATGTTTTGGAAGAATGTTCTCTGGTCAGATGAGACAAAAGTAGAGCTTTTTGGGAAAAGCCATCAACAGTTGAGTTTACAGGGAAAAAAAAAAAGAGGCATTCAAAGAAAAGAACACGGTCCCTACAGTCAAACATGGCGGAGGTTCCCTAATGTTTTGGGGTTGCTTTGCTGCCTCTGGCACTGGACTGCGTGACCGTGTGCATGGCATTATGAAGTCTCAAGCATACCAACAAATTTTGCAGCATAATGTAGGGCCCAGTGTGAGAAAGCTGGGTCTCCCTCAGAGGTCATGGGTCTTCCAGCAGGGCAATGACCCAAAACACACTTCAAAAAGCACTAGAAAATGGTTTGAGAGAAAGCACTGGAGACTACTAAAGTGGCCAGCAATGAGTCCAGACCTGAACCCCATAGAGCACCTGTGTAGAGATCTCAAAATGGCAGTTTGGAGAAGGCACCCTTCAGCTCTCAGGGACCTGGAGCAGTTTGCCAAAGAAGAATGGTCTAAAATTCCAGCAGAGCATTGTAAGAAACTCATTGATGGTGACCGGAAGTGGTTGTTCACAGTTATTTTGGCTAAAGATTGTGCAACCAAGTATTAGGCTAAGGGTGCCAATACTTTTGTCTGGCCCATTTTTGGAGTTTTGTGTGAAATGATCAATGATTTGATTTTTGTTTCATTCTCTTTTGTGTTTTTTCATTGCAAGCAAAATAAATGAAGATAATAATACCAAAGAATTTGTGATTGCAATCATTTTCAGGAAGAAACTGAGTATTATCTGACAGAATTGCAGGGGTGCCAATACTATTGGCCAGCACTGTACTTGCTCTTTTGTAGTGATTCTACATAATTTTAAGTACCATGGCCAGGTGTCTTCGGAACTTCTTTGCACCTTTTCTGCCTTCATTTAGTGGGACTTCTGCCATGTTCTGAATATCTGAGTAATTTGAGTCAAACTACTCAGTGGTTGGCACTGCAGCCTTTCAGGATTGGGGTCCTGAGATCAAAATCCCATTAAGGACATTTGCAAGTAGTTTGTATGTTTGGGTGAGTTTTCTCCAGTTTACTCTCATACTCAAAAGACCTACTGATAGGGAATTTAGACTGTGAGCCCTAATGGGGACAGTGATGATGTCTTAAGCGCTATGGAAATTAATGGCGCTATATTAGATTGATGTCAGGAAGCAAATGCCTGACTGTGGCTGTAAATTTGTATATACCTAATAACCAGACTGTCTAAAATAACTCATCTGTCCCTGTGGACATGGCATTTTTTTCAGGCTTGTTTTAATTAGATTGTCCTAAAAACAAATCTAGGGTAAGACAATACAGAACAGTGATTAGCTGCTGAATTTTTTGATTGTTTTTCAAAGCAATGACTTAGTTTTTGCAAGGAAACTGCTGATTCTCCCACAACACCATGCATCCAAAAGTTAATGATTTGCACAGTTTTGCAAGTGAAAGAAATGAAAACCAGCACGGCTAATCAGTGTTGGACCACTGTGTATGTACTGCTAATAATTTGTTTTAAGTGATGTCCTCCTTATAAATGACTAGTCTGACCTTTTGTGGGTTTAGGCTAGTGCTCCACAGCAGAGAGCATGAGCTGCGTGCGGTAAAGTAATTGGAATATTGTGATTGTGTGCAACACAACCTGATTGTTTACATATTGCAAAATGTATGCAACTTTGTGACTGTCGCAAAAGAATACATGTTGTTTTATTTTTAACTATAGAAGTCATTATTTTTTTCTCATATGTACCCTGATTTCCTTGTGACTTTACTATGGCACTGTACTTTTTTTTTAATTGTTACTAGAATATAAATATACATTAGTAAATATTGGGCATTTCTCTGCCAAGTCACTTATAATGTTTCTCTGTTTCTTTTAAAGGGAATCTGTCTGCAGGATTTCACCCGTCCATCCACCACCTCAAGGTATTTATAAGTGCAAAGACAACTCCAGCAGTACCTTTTACATGGCTTTCTGAGCAAGCAGTATTTGAATTGATGTGTCTGTAAGGCGAAGTGCTTTTGTCATGTGAAAGCTCTTTCCAAATAACTGTCACTCCAACTCTGTCCCCCTCCTCCCCACCGGTGGCTAGTCCTGTGTGACTGACATATTTTATTTTACGTGACTTCAAGTAAAGGTGGTGTAAATCAAGAAGAAGACAGCGCTGAGCAGGTAATAGAGCTGGAGTGACGGAGGTTTTGAAAGTGCTTCCAGGCGTCCAAAAAAGTCTTCTCTTTTCATTAGACTTGCACACTGTTTACCTAATGTACAACTGCGTTATCATTGTGTTCCTACTGTACTTAGTGGATACAATGCTTGCTGTAAAATCTATGCTTTACCTCTGCCATGCTGATTTCAATTAAGCAGGGTATAAAGACAGTTTTAATATATTTCATTACATGAACTCCTAGCGATGAATTGCAGTGATTGAAGTTAATGGATGAACAATAGCTTGACAACTTTTTTTTTTTTTATGAGTAATTATTTTCTCAAAGTTAGATTTTTTTTCCTTTTACAAAGATTTATGTCAGGTGATTGACTCTATCTCACACAGCTGTAAGGAGCTCACTTTGTTTTCTTGAGAGGTTAATGCCCAACTCTGCTCTAAACCTGAAAGTTCAAGTTTAAGAGCATCTGTCACATTATGAGTTACAATCATTGCTACATTACAATATATCTTCACGTGTGTTTTTAGTTAAATGTCTCTTGACTTTTACTGAGCTTCAGAGAATGTTTTCACCAATCGTGTTCGGTTACTGTTTTTTTTTTAATTTTTAAAGGAGCTTTCTCAAGATAATAGATTGCCTTCTATCCATAGAATGGAGGATAACGTATTGCTCATTGGAACCCTCAGCGTTCCTGAGGACTGGGTTCTGTGGGACCCTGATTGAAAGGAATTTGGGCAATATTCATTGTCCATTGGATTGCCAGGAAAAGGTAAGCCATCTTCCATTACCAACACTTGATCAGGCTAGTAAAGGCTGGCAAGAGTCTAACAAGGCTACATGCCTGTTAGGGTAAGGTTCCACTTGCGTATAGCTTCCGATGCAAGAGCATCGAAGTGTTATGCTAATGACCCTCTGCTGCGAGCGTCAGCCAAGTGTCATGCGACTGTGATGATGGAGGGAGCACTTTCTCCCCATCTCCTCCGCGGCCTGCCTCTACGTATATCGCACTGTACTCGGATTACTTGTGAGTGCAGTGCGATGTTTCACACGCTCCCATAGAGTTGTATGAAGGTGCGTGAGCAGAGACTCGCTGCCAAATGCAGCATGCCGCGGATTCATTCCGCATGCCGTTATGGCATGAGAAATCAATCGCAGATGGACATTGCGCCATAGTTTTACACTAGAGTGAGAGCAATCCGATGCAAGTGGAACCGTATCCTTTAGACAGAGGTCATACCACAGCTTAGCTAATGAGAAACAATCATGTCAGAAGATCGCATTACAACATCTATCAGGCTAGGTATACATTGTCTGTGGCCGTTGTTCAACTTAAGAGCAATGTGCCTATCAGTGGCCACTGTCAGGATGCATCCACCATAGGGACCCATTGTAAGGAAAAGATAACCGCATGGTATGTGATTCTTTGCAGTAGCCGTCAGTATAGGAACCCTATATACCTGCTAGATGGAAGCCGAAAAGGCCACAGACTTTAATGCAATCTATGCTTATAAGTGAGCTAAGAAAATACAGATAAAATGGAGTTACAAACATTCCTGTTACATTGTCAAAAAGGGTTCATTGATGGATTCTCTTTCCTCATAAACTGACCAACACGTCTGTCCATAAAATGGCTGCGGATGGAGGATCACGTGACAATAGAAAACCCGATTTCCCATGTGAAGCATTTCACCATTAGGGTACGTGCCCACGATCAGGACCCGCTGCGTCCTGGACGTGGCGAGTCTTAACCTGCGGGCCCACGAGTCTCCTCCACATGCAGGAAACCGCAGCTGCCCATGATCAGGGTTCATGGCGCTGCGGTCTCTCGCTTGTGTCTGCCTAAAGAGAACACTTGCGACTCCACAACAAAGAATTGACATGCTTGCGGCTTGAATAGTCGCACCGCAGCTTAGTTTTCGTTGCGGGCCATACATCCACAGTGGGCATGGGATTTTTAGAAATCCCATCCACTGTGCTTGTACTGTACAACAGCGTTTTCGACTCAGCGAAAACATGCAACATCCAAAACTTTGCAAATACTGATTGTGGGCACGCATCCTCAGAGGAGGCCAATCAATGCTCAGGTTTTGGTCACTCCTCTTCCACCAGCAGCCATTGTATGGACAGAAGTTCTGGGCCGTTTTGTCCTACTTGTCATCTGTCTGTTTTTGACTTCTCAGCTACTACGGTATATTACAGTCTGGAAGTTTTATATAGAAGTATACATCAAATAAGTAACTGTTGGATGAATAATGACTGTAAGAATAGGAATTATGAACGTATCACAGTTTATGTAAGCCGCTATCTTGGGATTGGCAGCTCAGCCTGTTGTACTCTAACAAGACACCCACCCAGATTCTAGCACCTTTGCTCACCAGCAGTGTAGTAATCCTAAACGCTAACTTAACAAATTTTAAAGTTCTAGAAAAACAGTATTACCCAATTCATTTATATCTCCTATACATATAAGAGCGAGAGATGTATTTTATTTCACAGGAACGTTTGTATATGTAGCGCGCGTTCTCACTGCCACATACACACACAAAAACATACGTGTATATGTATATATTTATACATAGACATACATACAGTGGGAAAAATAAGTATCTGATACATTGCTGATTTTGCAAGTAAGTTTTCCCACCTACAAAGAATGGAGAGGTCTGTAATTTTCAGTTTTATGGTAGCTACACTTCAACAGTGACAGACAAAATCCCCCAAAAATTCCAGAAAATCACATCGTATAATTTTTAAATAATTTGCATTTTATAGTATAAAACAAGTATTTGATCACCTACCAACCAGCAGGATTTCTGTCTCACAGACCTGTTATTTTTTCTTTAAGAAGCTCCTTCTCTGCACTCATTTCCTGGATTAAATGCACCTATATATATGTATGATATATATATATATATATATATATATATATATATATATATATATATGATGAATGTCGCGCAAACCTGTTAATTTTGGCCTGACTAGCCTACCATCAGTATGAAGGTGTCATGTCTGGACCCTTAGACTATAGGAAGAATTTTTATTCTTAAATTAAATAAACATTAAAAAATTGCTTTATTTTCAAAGTTTTGTTTTTGAGTCATTTTCAGATATATGCTGTTGTATCTCCTGCCATAGTGTAATTCCCAGTCTGCAGAGTTGTTTTTTTTGGAGAGATTCTTGGGACTGAAGTTTGTTTCCATTAATCTTAATGTAATTGTATCAGATCAATACGACAGTTGCAAATCTTTAACAGTACACAAACATGATTCGGAGACACTGCATTCTAGACGTGGAGTCATCCCTCCTGCGGAGATGCAAGTCTTCTCCGCAGGAGAACGCTGCATCCGTGTCCATGATCAGGGTTCGCGCCGCTGCGGACATTCTCTGCGTTCTCCCCGCTGAGGACAATTGCGTCTCCACAAGCATAAATTGACATGCTGCAGCTTGGAAAGCCACGGCGAATGCCAGTTTATACTGTTGAAAAAAGAATCATAGTGGGCATGGGATTTCTATAAATCCCATCCACTGTGCTTGTAATGTACACCCAACGTTGTACAGTTAACAATGTGTCCAAAACGGTGCAAAAATGTATCATGTTAATGTACCCTAACATAATCTGCATGGGGAAATTCACACAAGTGTATTTCCGGCAAAGTGCTGTCCGTGAAAAAACTGATTGCATTCAGACCACTGTTCTTCAATGGGGCAGACCAAATGAGTGTGTTTTTTTTTTTTTTCTTCACAGACCAAATCTACTCTTGAAAGAAACACTGGTACACACTGTAAGTTGTTTTTTTTTTTCTTTTTTTTTGTGTAGGCAAAAACTCACACATTCAAGTCTATGGGTGTGCAAAAAAACAAAATCAGATTCCATATGGCTCTACCATGTAGCATTCGATTTTTAAGGATACATTGTAATTCTTTACCATAGGAAACTATGTATTGTACATTTGTTAACTGCTACTGTATACAGATGAAACTGAGAAAAACATTTTGTTTTTTGGATTAAACGCGTTTTTAGTACGCTCTTGTGAACTTTGCTTAAAGGTGATTACAGCGTGCATGTCGGGAGATCCACTTGCTGATGGAACAATAAGAACAATAATGTTTTTATAAGCTTCTCTTGCAAAACCCTTATTTGCAAAAGAAGCTTTGCAGAAAAAAAAAAAGTTACAAAACTGGTGTGACCCTTAGGCTATGTGCGCACGTGTGCGCTCCGCACCGCACACAAAAGGTCCGCTTCAGAGCGCAGCTGAAAAGCTCCGTTCTAAAGCGCCTGGTGCCTGCAGAATTCGTGCGCTCTGCATGCTGCCTCTCCCTATAGACAACATGCAAAGCGCACGAAATAAGTGACATGTCACTTCTTAGAACACACACTACAGGCAGCAGCCGAATCGCTGCGTTCTAATACACCACGTGCGCACGTCTCATGCACAATCTTCATAGATTGTGCTGGGGACTCAGGACGCATGCAGTTACGCTGCGGTGCAGAACGCAGCGTAACTACATGCAATACGCACACGTGCGCACATAGCCTAAAAAGGTGTTGTCATCAATGTCTAGTCCTGGACAATCCATTTAAAACATCCGAAACAATCTCTACAATGTGAGACATTTTTAGTAATATTGAATACCTAGTGTTAGGAGCCAAACTGTTGCTCATTGATATGCAGTAAACCATAAAACTGCATTTTTACAACCTCTTTCCAGGGTGATAACTTCATATCAATACAGTCTATAACTGTGTTGTTTAACAGTAATCTTTAGCTATTTAAAAACTATGCTGGCTTTCTGGAAAATAAATATGTATTTGTATGGCTAGCTTGACACTGGGATTTTCCCCAGAGTACATGCCAAATGTGTTCCCAGCGTTATGAGGGTGTGTGCGCACGCTGCGTTCTGTAATTGTCAAAAAAAATGCACCCTCTGGCAACTGTAAACACTGCGTTTGACAAAAAAAATGCATCCAAAACGCATTACATGCGTTTTGGATGTATTTTTGACAATGCAGTCCCACGGCAATTTAGCTCTGCTACATGTCCGCTGACATCAGACAAAGACAGAACCGCGCAATGAGAATGAACTCTGATGAACTTCACCCGACTTCATAGTCATCCCGCAGCTCTGTCTCTGTATGCTGTCATGAACTCAGATGACCTTCAGAGATCAGTGCCAGGACACAGGGGTCTGCAGTAGTGATGTCAGCTTCATCGGGGTTCACTGTCATCGCGTGGCTCTGTCTCTGTGTCGTGGCCTGATTTATTATCACAGGTGAAGGACTCACCTGTGAACACAAATCACCTGAGTGACTGAAGGGAGCCGCGCGATCAGTGGTGCCGTCACTCAGGTTACCCGCGGCCACAGCTGAAGTCCTCCACCTGAGAGCTGTGGCCGCGGGTAACCTGAGTGACGTCACTGCTGATAGCGTGACTCAATTCAGTTGCTCCGTGAGCTCATAGTTGCTCAGAGCATAGTTGCTCAGAGAGCAATACGGGTTGCTCAGAGAGACCCCGACATAGAGACCGACAGAGAGAGAGAGAGAGACCCCGACATCGACAGAGAGAGAGAGACCGAAAGACCTGTGTTTTGTTTGTTAAAAAAGCATGCAGAACGGAACAAAAATGCAGTGCAAGTGCACAGCTAAACATTTTGGTTGCGTTTTTGACACACCTCCATTCATTTCAATGGGTGCAAAATGCAACCAAAACGCACTGAAGAAGTGACATGCTGCTCGGCATCCAAAATGCTGCCTAAAAAAAGCAACGTACATGGAATTTTCTGACTTCTCATAGACTTTGCTGGGGAAGCACAACACATGCAACGCAGGAAAGAATGCAATGTGCGCACATAGCCTGACAGAGTCTCTGTGAGGCTATTATAAGTCATAGTGCGGATTCATCAAGATGGGCATTATTCACACTGGTCTTTATGGGGTGTACTGGAATCAGACTATTCTAAAGGGGACTTTACACGCAACAACATAGCTAACGAGATGTCGTTGGGGTCACGGAATTCGTGACACACATCCGGCCTCGTTAGCGACGTCGTTGCGTGTGACACGTACGAGCGACCGCTAACTATGTAAAATACTCACCAAATCGTTGATTGTTGACACGTCGCTCATTTCCCAAATGTCGTTGCTGGTTCAGGATGCAGTTTGTTGGTCGTTCCTGAGGCAGCACACATCGCTACGTGTGATATCCCAGGAACAACGAACAACACCATACCTGCGTCCTCCGGCAACTAGGTGGGCGTGACTTTCACGCGCCTGCTCTCCGCCCCTCCGCTTCTATTGGACGCCTGTCGTGTGATGTCGCTGTGACGCCACACAAACCAACCCCTTAGAAAAGAGGCTGTTCGCCGGCCACAGCGACGTCGCTAGGAAGGCAAGTCCTTGTGACGGGGCCTAGCAATATTGTGCGCCACGGGCAGCGATTTGTCTGTGACGCACAAACGACGGGGGCGGGTGCTTTCACGAGCGACATCGCTAGCTAGCCCCCTTTAGTCGTGACTGGCAATATGCCTCATCAGGAATGTCAAATGAGTGGCGTACACCTCGCTGCAAATTTTAGTCCAGTCCCTGCTGGAGTAAGATTTCTGGAATAGCAAATGCTGTAAATAATCATGAAATTGGCGACTGTCGTTAGCCTCGCCCTGTCCATTTTTTCGGAGCTGGGTGAGTGGCGTAGAATGCCAAAAGTTGCAAAATTTTAGCTCAAATTTTGAAACTTTTCTAAGCTTTTTTTATGACTGAATACTGGCCCATAGTCTTTTGGTAATGAATGCCTGTGTGCTTGTCAGAGGAATTGTGACCAGGTCAAAAAATGGTTGCTCATATTTTGTTTCCCGCTCCTCTCCTGATAATTCCGTTTTGTTTTCATTTTAAAATCCAACACACAATTCCAGAGATCTGGGTTTTTTTATTTAATTTTAATTTAGTGCTACTTTTTAGGGTATTTACCAAGGGGGCAGTGCTCAGAGTAATTATGCTGAGCAACCTAAGGACCCCCCAGGGAATTTGGTTAGTCACACCCACTCTGCAGACACCTTAAAAAGGCCCATATCTCTGGAACTGTATGTGAGATTAAAAACAAACAAACAAACATGAACCTGAATACTTGCATACAGTGGGAATAAAGTAAGATAAAAATCCTGCCACTTTTGACCCGATGACCGTTCGTCTTTAAAGGGAATTTGTCCTGCAGGTTTTTTCTATGTGATCTGAAGCCAGCATGATACAGGGGTTAATGCACAGATTTCAGGGATGCGTCTTTTATTAAGCTCCATGCTGTTGTTTACTTTAGCACCAGGAGCATATCATTGCTCGGACTATATCAGCACGTGAGCTCTGGTCCAACGCCCCCTCCTGTCATAAGCAGTTCACTGTCTATAGACATTACACATCAGCGTTCCACCAGTCTTCAAGAGCCACCAACCGTGCATGTTTTCAGGATTTCCTTAGCATCGCACATGTGAAGGCATTATCACCTTGTGCAGCTGATAAAATTATCACTGATGCAATACTAAAGAAATCCTGAAAATTTACACTGTTGGTGGCTCTTGAGTACTGGAGATGGGCAACACTGTTGTACATAGAGAGCCTGGAGTGGGCAGGGGCAGCTTTTTCAGCTCTGCTGCATTGCTAAACCTGAAACCTCTGATGTCAGACCTGTTGCACGCAGTAATCTAAGTGATACATTGTTGGACTCTGCCTTCATCACGCTGCTCTCAGATGAGGTAGCAAAAACCTGGTGACAGATTCCCTTTAATGAAAAAGTCATGAGTTTTTCATGACTGCTCTATGGAACATGTGGATGCAATCATGTCCTATATGTGACTGATAGATAATACAATTTTTAGCTTGTCACCCCATAGGCTATAATAGCATCTGTTTGATATATCTGTCATACAACATATTTGTTACATGGATTCCAGTATGACCAATGGGAGACGATTCCTCTTGTCGGCATCCATCATAACCTCCATTTAATATATACGATAAGAGAAAGAACTC
Organism: Anomaloglossus baeobatrachus; assembly: GCF_048569485.1. Lineage (NCBI taxonomy): Eukaryota > Metazoa > Chordata > Amphibia > Anura > Aromobatidae > Anomaloglossus > Anomaloglossus baeobatrachus. The sequence continues at coordinate 183,055,045 of NC_134363.1, read as the reverse complement.
CTTGTGTAGCCAAGAAACGAAGGCCAATAATGGAGGATTGCCTAATATAATTTGTAGAAAGACAACCGACACATATCATCTATATTTTTTTCCAGTTTTTATTGAGTGAAAATGTCAAACCTTGCATCAGTCATGCAAAAAAAATAAAATAAAATAAAATAAATAAACACATATATTAAATTTCTAACAGCACTAAATTCAAGTGGAAAAATATTCAGTTCTTATCAATGCGGGAAAGTCCAATTCAAGTATTTAGAAGAACTCATTCTTACCTGGCTTAATAATAATAATGTTATAGTATATATCTGTATGTAATACATATATATAACATATATCTATCACATACCCCATTATATACAAATGTACACATGCTTATACCTATATCAATATACACATAAAGTATCCAGATATAGATAGTAAACTGTCATTAGCCAGGGTGATCATAGTTTTGCTTCCACAGGAAAAAAAAAAAAAAAAAGACATTAAATTTTGCAGGTGAATTGGAGATGGCTTATGTCCTACTGTGCAATACCAGGTTAAGGAACATCTTTAACCTGATCGTTTCATCAATTAATATTTTTGTTGATTTTATGCCCCTTTTTTTTTTTTAGCTACATTGACTACAATTGTTTAGATTATTTTTGGGGGGAGGCGTATTCAGATTCTAGAAATCGTAGTGTCCTTGGTAAGTTTTCTTTGGACAGAACATCTTCTATCCCTGATGCTTTTGTAGGTCCAACCGATGTTTACATGCAAAAGAAGAAGGGTTTGAATTTCAGATACAGGGAGGGAAGGGGAAAAAATAAACAAAAAAAAGTTGTATCTGGAAAAAAAAAAAGGATCTCAGAGACCACTGCATTGTTGTACAAAGTACAACTATTTTGGTTTTCGTACTATTAACCTTGACTTTTGAGATGCCGATGTCTGACAGCACAGTGGGGTCAACTCAGCTGCAAAAAGTCGGAGGCGCTTATTTCCCCTGCTCATCTCACAGCGGATTACAATAATAATGTAAAAAAAACTTAATGGGGGAGCACACTGATTGAGGGAGAAACCCACAAAATTAAATATATAACTACAAACTTATATTAACGATCTGAAGATTACAATCCTCCATATTATCCGAAACGTATTTATTTATTTTTTATTTATTTATTTTTTTTATAAAATTCAAGTTAAAAGTCGGAATCACGCTTTTCAGTGCTAAAGTGAAGTCAAACTTCGAGAAATCAGAAGCGTTTTTAAAAAAAAAAAAAAAGGCATTAGAGCAGGTTCTGGGAGCTGATCTACATCTGATGATGCCGAGACACTCCAACAGCCACCATATGCAAGCTTACTTTTATTTATTTTTTTTTTACTTTTTGTTCTATATATAACCTTTACAGAAAAAAATACTGTACAACTTTTTCATTTATTTATTTTTTTTTTAATCAGCATGAATATGTTGCTCCAACACCGCTTGTTGCAAACACTTGAGGCTTTCCCCACCGAATCTTTTTACAGTCTGCTTGAAGGGTGAGTACAAAGAATCATTTAAGGATTCAATACGGTGGTTAGGGCCTATATCACCTTGTCTCTTAGAGAGAAGGCCTGTAGTGTTTTCAGTATAATGCATGTATAATCGCATCTTGCTGATCTTTTATGATTCATAAACACACAATGTTGATCAGAGATTCACCTCATCCATTCAACAATTTAGCAATGCATCTTTTCGCAGAGAACGTTGTTGAATCAGGTTATAGGACCTAAAACACCTGATCTAGTGACAGATGCAGGGAAGCAGAGTGTTTTTTTGTTTGTGTTTTTGTTTTTTTTTTTAAGTGCAAAGAAATTTTTATTTTTTAATTCAAAACAATCCATCTGCACTTGCCCTAATGAATGAGTTTCATTACTGAATAGTTTCCTACCTGAGAGAAAGGACATCCTGTGCTTGGTCTGTGGTGTAATTACTTAACCCTCAATGTGACCTCTTGGATCAGTTCTCTATTGAGGTAACTGGTCATAATGTCAGAGGGTGCTACAACTGAGCTAACCAGTAAAACGATTGAGCTGTGGCCCTTGCTGGCCCCTGAGCATTTGGAGCGGTCTCCAGGATGTGCTACAGGAATCCTACCTCCTTCGATGTATTAACCACACACTAATATTTCCAATCTTTTTCACAAGCAGTAACAGCGTGTCCTATTGGGCAGAAGGCCTCCTCTATGGATGTGAGGTTCTTCTGGCTGTTCTTGTAAGAAAAGTCCCATTTTTATTATACCAAAACAATGCCAAAATAAATAAATAAACTATAGCAATTGGTGCAGAGGAAAGTTTTCTATATAAATATTTATAAAATAAAACAATAGCTTCCCGGGAACAGCCCAGAGAGAAACTGGAAGAACAGGAGAGAGAGCCTCGTCACAGGGCGCCCGATAATGCTAGTCAATAAATACCCACCAACCCAGCCCATCTGACCTCCTCCCTTGCCATAACAATATAGGAGCTTCCCCTATTTTAGGATAAGGAGTAAAAGTACCTCCTGTTCTCCTCTCCCCCCACCCTCCTTTTAACCATGAATGGTTTAATACAAGGACTTCATATCTCAAGGAGTCAAATTTGATGTCCTTTGTCCTACTGCTCTCAAGCACCAGTGTGAGTGGATCTTAACGGAGGAGGCCAGAATAGCAGAATGCCCCCAGAGTCCTATGGAACTGATGACTTGGTTGAGTTCAGTGTTGCAGAAACTGCTTTTATTAAGGTTCCTATTCCTTCACTTGTTCTTTTTTAAGTTTTTTTTTTCTTTTTAAACTTTTTTTTTCTTCCTTTTTTGGCAGAAGGGGGTTATGGGTGAAGAGAGTAGAGTAAAGCCCTCAAAGGGGGATACTTATAAAACATTCAGTTCTAAGTGAAGTTAGAGGGATGTTTGGAGGTTCAGTTGAGTTTTGGAGGTATCACAGTGGTTTGTGGAATCCCCAGCACTTTCTTTATCTTTCCGTGATAAACATTCACCATCGGCTAAGGAATCCTCAGAATCTGTGTTCATATCTTCCTCATCATCTTCTTCATCTTCATTCATTTCTTCATCCTCCTCCTCTTCTTCATCTTCGTCTTCCTCATCCTGAGACATGTCATCATCATCTCTACAAGTGGCCATCTGAGTGTTATCCCTATGGACACTCTCAGCACCATCCTGCGGCTTCTTGCTAAGGTCGAGAGAGTCATTCAGGCCCACCCCTACAGCATTTTGCAGGAACAGAAGGGAGTTGTGAGTGTCTGTGCTCAAGTTTAGGGAGCTGTCCAAATTCACTGCTGGATTTTGGAGGTCATAGTCAGCACTACCTTGAGTAGACCCCTCTGGTCCAGGAGAAACTGAAGGTAGCTCCCCCCTTTCCTGTTTCTCATGCTTACGCTTATGAGAGTCCATTTGAGACATTCCCACTACAGTGTGCTTGCAGCTGGGATAAGTGCAATGAAAGTGTGAGCACTTTAACTTGTACTTGCATTCAAACACCTCGCAGTCAACGCTGGAACTAAATTGACAGAAGCCTGCTGCACTGATGACATCCTGCTTTCCATGATGCTTACGGTGAGCGGTCACTTTTGTGCTGTCGGTACAGCGGAAGCCACAACGCAAGCAGTGAAAATGTGTGCTATTGCCAGAGAACTGGCAGTCAGGGAAGTTGCAGCTAAGAGAGGATTTGAAACGCTTAAAATCATCAAGAACGAGGTTGTCCACTCTGTCATGGTGCTGTGCATGCTTATACATGTGGGTTCGTCCACAGAACTTGTAGCCACAGTTTTCTCTGGTGCAGTGGTAGTGTGTGACCTTCAGAGAAAACTGGCATGCTGTATCCTTACAATCTTCATACAGGTCGTAACGCCTAAATCCTTCCAACATCATCCCTTCATCCAGCATTTTGCGTGAAGAAGCAGTCTTCCGCCTTTTGCCAAAAGGTGACATATCCTCAATGATCCAGAATCTCTTTTTGGCTCCAGAAGCTGTTGGCATAGTGATGGTGTTTCCTGCAGAAAACAAATATCCACCATTGTGATATTGTATATACAGTGAGAGCACATTTACCATTGTAGATTTTACATATTGTTTTTTCTTTGCACAGTTATTTAGGTTACAAACTTGTTTGATAAAGCAGTAACTAAACTTTCTGTGTAAATACTAGTTGTATAACCTTTACCAGCAATAACTGCAACTGAACCCCTAATTTCATGTCTTTTTATATTGACGCTGAGGAATGATAGCTATGTATATTCGAATAAGTATAGGGGGTATGTGGAAGGTGTATTACAGTGACAAGTTGTTTATGGTATGGCTATATGCTAGTGGTGCTGGCATTCTTCATACTCATATAGAGAATCTGAATATCTCCTTTTGTACATGGACTTCAGGGTAGCAGTGATGGGCACTGCTTACCGAGGGTCCCTGTAATCATACCCCACTCCCCTCCCTCCTTGTGCATTCATAGGCGATTACTATGTTAGCATAATATTTTATTGTATACACCGATACAATATTTTGGGCTTAAGGCCCCGTCACACGCAGTGATATCGCTAGCGAGCATACACGCCCCCGTCGTTTGTGCGTCACGGGCAAGTCACAGCGTCACTAAGCGGCCGCCCAATAGAAGCGGAGGGGAGGAGATGAGAGGCCGTAACATCCCGCCCACCTTCCTTCCTTCCTCATTCGCGGCGGCCGCGGGTAAGCTGTAGTTCGTCGTTCCCGGGGTGTCACACGTAGCGATGTGTGCTGCCTCGGGAATGATGAACAACCTGCGTCCTCAACAATCAACGATTTTTTGAAAATGAATGACGTGTCAACGATGGACAATTTGGTGAGTATTTTCCATCGTTAACGGTCGCTCGTTGGTGTCACACGTAACGACATTGCTAACGATGCCGGATGTGCGTCACGGAATCCGTGACCCTGGCGATATATCGTTAGATACGTCGTTGCGTGTAACGGGGCCTTTAGTTTTGTCCTATGGGGCACTTACATCCCAATAACCATTTTTTCCTGTGCATTATGTGTTTCGTTGTAATAAAGTAAATCTGAATGTAAGGAAAAGGTTTTTATAAAATCATCTTAAGTACCAAGTCTATAGCAAAATAATTTCTTTGGGAGGGAAGGGTGAAAGTGCACCCCCCCAGAGACCTATAAGCAGAGATTTCACCTACTTTGCACCAAAAGCAACACTTGTGCCCCATCTCTGCAATGTAGTGATGCAACAGAATCTGGACAGTTCTGGGATTTTTTTTTACAAATTGTTTAACTCTCTTTTGTTTGGACCAAGTGATGCAGCAAACATAAAAAATCAAAGCAATGGTTATAGAACCGGAATATCGTTTAGTTTAAAACTAATAGATGTGTTGAAATACATTGTAAAGTCCGGCAAATTATCTGGTGGACTAAGATTCAAGCACATTGAAATGTTCATTTGTAAGAAGCTGAAAGGTACCTGCTGCATCCTGTACTAGTGGGACATCACTTTTGACTGGAGCTGGAGTGGCTATAACTGGTGTAAAAGTTGGAGCGCTGCTTGTTGGCACCACAATGCCCCTGCTGACCCCAAGGCTGGCAGTGATCAAGGAGTATGAGACACAGGATGGAGAGAGCAGGAACGGTAGGGAAGAGAGGGGAGGCCTAACCAAGGCAGGAGGATAGGAAGGAGCATGGGGCACGGCCGCTGCTGGAGGTGGTGGAGGTGCATTGTGGGTGAGAGCATCATCAGAAGCAGAAGGGACCAGGTAGCCTGGAAAGTGTGAAGAAGCAGGAAAACAGAACAGAGAAAGGAAAAAAGAAACAGAACAAAATGAACCAAATGAGAAGCTGAAGAGAGAAAATGATGAGATGAAATGAAACAACAGAAGAGGGACAACCAGACTCACAATACGTGACCATATGGATAACATGTGAAATGGAGTGGGCTATAACTTTAATATAAACAGACAGGAGAGGATTACCATTCATGAATTAAACATTTATATATTGCGGGCTTCCATGTATGAAGTTATCTTAGTATGACAAGATGTAACATTTTATCTTTCTTACCTGGATCAGCACTTTCATTGCCCACTGGAGTACTGGAGCAGCTGCGATCAAGGTTGGAGGACTCTGAGGACATCCCTCCAGGGCTGCCCAAACCAGTGTAGTCCATGCACTCATCCGTCTCCGTGTCCATCATGGTTTGGGATGTGGTCTGAAAAGGATTTTCAGTAGAAGATGGACTGTGGGCTGTACTGCCACCCATGGGGTTATGTGATACCACCTAAAAAAAACTGCAACTGGTTACAATGTGTGTGGTGATAGGCACTGCGTAAATGCAAGTCTGAAAGTATCGCTCGTGATTCACCTGACCAGGAACCCGGTCAAAATTCTTTCCCAGCATTCTCCTCATGTGCTTGCGAGCGTGAGATGTCATCTGGTGTTTAAGGAGGAATGAAAACTGACAACCCTCCCGAATACAGTGGAAGTGGCTATTCACCTGATTGTATTTACATCCTGTCAAGAAAAAGGAAAGAAATGTTAAATACTACACATATATCATGGGTATGATAGAATATAAAGATCAATCTAACAAGCGTTTTATATGCATGCTTATTAGACTTTTTTTTATCTACTCTGCCTGCCCAGCATTTCACAGATTCCGAATGATAAAATATGTTGTTCGTTCTTCTAATTTTCTGACCGTTGCTTCTCTAGCAACCAGAACAAACAGGTGGAGGGTTTGGCAGGTGAGGACTTGCAGTCACCATGACAGCGCTGCCTGACTTTGTAAGCTGGCCCGGCACCTGTAGCTCCAAAAGGTGAGCAAATAAGAGCAAGAACTGTCTCTTGACATCTGTAAGAGGACACGGGACTGGCTCGTGTATGTTGATACTGATCACCGTGGTTACTGCAAGCCACTATTAACCTGGGACATAAATACTTTATGAGTTAACAGGGTGAGGTCTTCTGTTTTGTTTGTTTGCAAAGGTTTTAGTTATGCAAGAAAACCAAGAAAAATTAGAGACACAAACTACACGGTGACTAATATCGCCCAGTTCTTTTTCTGTTATTTAAAACAATTAGCTTTGTTGTCAGAGGACTGTTCCAATAGTTACCAGTGATTAATAAAAGAACGAAACGCAATGCTATCAGGCATTAGTATCAAAGGAAATATACTTAAAGGGGTTGTCACCTTTGGGGACTTTTTTTTTTTTATTTCAAATATTTATGTATTGGGCTAAAAATTATTTATGCAGTTAGGTTTCATTAACGTTTTTTTACAATTTTTTGCATTCTTTAGCGTCTGCCTTGGACTGTCTATTGGAGGCTGCAGAATGAGTTAGCTGAGAATCTATCGGGAAGCTCGTTTTGACTGAAAAGTCTGTAAGGCTAGGTTCACATTTCCGTTGTTTATGATCAGTCACAATCTGCGGCTCTGATAACGCAATCCGTTTGTCAGATTCCGTTGTTTCCCATAGACTTGCATGAGCGGCGGATTGCGACTGATTCCCTTGCGTTGCATCCGCTGCCAGACTGATCAGTCGTGGAACGACTGACCATCGGGCGGCAGGAACGCAGCATGTAACGTTTTTTGAGCAGCAGAATCCTTTTGATTTCGCTGCGCATGTTCTCTCTCGGCGGCTGAACGATCAGCTGATCGCCCGGCTTCTGTAAGCGATCAGCTGATCTCCCGGCCGCCGGCTTTTGAGAGCGATCGCTCTCAAAAGCCGGCGGCCAGGAGATCAGCTGATCGCTCACAGAAGCTGGCCGCCGGGCAATTAGCTGATCGCTCTCAAAAGCCGACACCGGCTATTGTAAACGATCACTCATTTTACAATGGAGTACGCTTTCTCGTGACAATGAATTCCAATTCTTGTCACCCGTTGTACAACGCATCAGTCACAAGCGTCAAGGAGGTGACTGATGCAAAACAACAGAAATGTGAACCTAGCCTAACTCAAACGTTATTCACATCACGTTTTAGCCATGCTGTATAAAGTCCTGAAAAAAGGGGATTCAGGTGCATCTTTCATCAGGGCTATTGCCTGTGATGAAGAAAATAGTGTCACTTTTGGCTCACTCTGACTTTATTTTCGGCAGTACTGACCTTTTTCAGGTGCCACGTTTTTGTGTGTGTCTGAAAAAGATGGATACTGTTGAAAGTTGGTTCAGACAGAGCAGAAAGGGACTCTGTGTTCGTTCAAGTCCATGGCCCTGTTAGAGGATGCACCTGAACCCCATTTTTCAGGGCTTCAGTTGGACCCAGTGACTTGTGGCCAAAACATGATCTGTTCTATTCTGAGCTCCTGATTTATGACCACAGACCACATCAAAGGGTACTATGGAGGGAAACCAAAAGCCTGGAAAGCCAAGTGGAGCTAAATTTTTAATGAAACATACCGTAATTGCAAAAATAATTTTCATTTCCGAATAAATGCATTTAAGTAAAACAATAGTCCTCAAAGATAGATAACCCTTTTAAAAGTGTACATCGCTTCATACATTCCTTGAATTGCCTTTTTAGCAGTTCTACCATATATTTGCATTTGCTGTTTCTAGGACACATCTGTATGAAAGAACTAAACTAGTAGAAGATTCATCCTGCCAGATACTCCATGCCTACAGGTGCTGTGGAGTTTGCCATTATCTAGCTTGATGGTTATTACTTATAGGGTATCTGTCACCAGGTTTTTGCCACCTAATCTAACAGCAGCATGATGTAAAGAAAGACCCCGATTCCAGGGATGTGTCACTTAAACAGCTTCTGAAGTGGTTTGTCGGTAATGAAATGAAAGCATGTACTTTACATAAGAAAATATACTTGCAATAAGAATATGTGCTGCTCTGAGGGAGGCTGTTATCATGAAATAACTATCAACTACAGCACAAGCTGAGACAGGTGTTCTCCACATGCTGCCAAGTCCTCAATATTCATGAGCTGTGGCCTAAGCCCCTGAATGACAGGCTCTCTCACTGCACAGCATAGGGAAAAAGCTGTCAATCTGCACCATGAGGGCGGAGTTAATGAGTATCGAGACCTGGCACCTCGGCTAGCGCTACACCCGATAAACAGAGGATTGTATCGACAAAAGTGACCCACCGCTGAACCAAGGTGTCTGTCACTATTATGTGCCGTTCCCAGAGCAGCATTAACCTTCTGATAGGTTCATTTCAGCGTTCAGTCACTCTGCTGTTTGTAGATCTATTATGAGACTGGTTGCCTCCTGGATTATACCCACCCATTCTGCCGCATTCTTCTCTCTTGGTGAAGTATTTGAAGCCATTTGCCGCTCTCCGTTCCGCCTTTTCGTGCTTTTTAACGTGCCATGGAAGCTTAGTGGTTATATTGGTGACAAAGTAACAGCTGGGCCTTAAACAGTGGTAGTGTCCACGCATCCTGAACTCGCAGTGCTAAACATATTGGAAAAAATGGTGAGGGATATATTAGACAGTCCACATTTTTACATGGAAACACATTTTTGACTTAAGGGTGCTTTACACACTGCAACATCGCTAGCGATCTCGTTAGCGATGTGACACGCCAGATCGCAGATAAGATTTGCCGAGATCGCACATAGGTAATTTTTGTAGCGCCGGTCACATGTGCGTTCTCGGCAAATCGTATGTGCGATCTGGCGTGTTACATCGCTAACGAGATCGCTAGCGATGTCGCAGCGTGTAAAGCACCCTTTAGATTTCATAATTGGTCCAATTCTGTTTTGTGTACGCACCTGGTTTGGGCACAGACACTGCAGGGAGTAATATGCAAACTGGTCTCGCACATTCACTAAACTGTTGTTGGGATTGATGTGGTCAAGGCAATGGGATTCAGCTTTCCCTGATGTCTTACAGACGTACTTGCAGTTTCCAAACAAACAATGAAAATGAAATTTGTTTGCATATTTGCAGTCGGTGGCCAGGCAGGGATCACTGCAAAGACAAATATTAAAAAAAAAAAAAAAAAAAAAAGAGAAACATGTATTTAGTATAAATATTAAAATTGGATTTCTGTCTGAACGATTTGATAATAATCTGCATTGCATTGCAGCCCATGCTTTAGATCGGCGGTTCATCACAACATTTCAAGCAATGTTCATACATATGTATTACCATAGGTATTGATTTTCTTTAACTGGAATCAGTTAAAGGTGCTCCAGATCTAATGGACCACCAAAATTTGAGTAAGATTTTATGGCAACATTAGTTTCACTTAAAAGCCGTTGTTTTTATTCTTGAACTCACTTCTCTTGGAACTGTAGGAATCCTGGTTTGACTTGAGGTTTAGCATTTTCAAGAGAGGTCGTTACCATGGGAGATGAAGCTAAACTGGGGACCGATGCTGGTATGTGAGGGATTTGTGGTATGGAGGATGCCAGCTGTTTCCATGCTAGTAGAGTTGGTGTGGATGGTACAGCCACCGGGCAGGGAGCAGGAACCTCACATCCGGGTGTCAGAGTTGTGGGTATAGGTGGTGATGCTGACATAGGCGAAACCTTAGAATCCCCTAGAAAAGAGACTTCAGAGCTGCCTTTTGTTCCTACATCAGTCCGAAAGTGAAAGCTGCAGTTAAGAAAAATACATTAGAAAGTTCAGATTTTGGTGATACAGAAAAGATATTCTACATAAAGCATGTGGATACATTGTTTTTGTTTAACCGCTTACTTTGCATGTTTTATGGCTCCATCCTGAGTACTAAAAAGAGCTCCACATTCCTCCACAATACAGTGAAAGTGCAGTTTATGCAGGAAATCGCAGTGATGGTCACACACATCAGCTGGGTCAAATCTGATGATAAAGGTTGAATTATTAATATAAATCTGACTGGCTTAAACATTTCTTACAGCTCATGCTTTGGCATGAATTTTGCATGCTACCTTCGCAGGTATGTCTTCCAAGGTTCTGAGTTCTTCTCACGATCAAGGGCTTTCATTACTTTGCCCAGATAATGCGTTGACTCCCCGGCCCCAGAATCGCTGCTCTCCGCATCTGCTTTTAGACTTAGTGAGCTCCCTGGATTGGAGTGTTGGTTTTGCTAAAAGAAATGATGTAAAATTGTGAGCCAAAAAAAACACAAAATTTCGGGACAAGGCTGTGCATGATTGGCACTTATTAAAAGTGGATCTTACCTTATTCAAAAGGGAGGGATGAAGCAGCGGATCGCATACAGTGTCTTGACCGTTGGGCTCATTACTATACAAGAGGAACAATTGTTTAAAGTTACTTTTCAAAACATTGTAAAATGTTAAGTATAATTGGTGGTTTCAGTATTTTTGTTAGTACATAAACATCAATGAAATTTGTATTTTTATTTATTTTTTTAAAATATCATTCCCACCTGTTCAAACTCAGGTCCAGGCTGTGCTCCTGGGAGCTGGTCTGGAGCGTTCCCTCTGCATCTGAAGTATCTGCTTTGATGCTAAGGCGACCGGACACTTGACCATTGCCTGCTCCAAAATTCAGGAAATAAGACAATGTAGAATAATGACTACAGGTAATTCTAATATATCACACACCTAAAAGACCAAGCTCAGATAATTCTATATAAAACCCACATATTACTGTGGAATCCTTTAAGAAAACAAGCTGCAAACGACATGATAGTTTGTGAATTACTTTTATGTATGAAAATCATTGCGTATTAGTAGTGAAAAGAGCAGCTCACCTGCTTCAGGAGAGGGCGACTGCTTGAGTGCTGCTGCCGCCAACCGTGCCATCATTGGGGAAATCAGACCCTTACTGGCAGAAATCTTCTCCATAATGGATGTAGCAGCTGGGGAAGTGCTGTTTTGATCGCTGGCCCCAGAAGCCGACTGTGGAGAGGAATCTGGGGCACCCACAGGCATTATATTACTTGCATTTAGAGGTAATGTGGTGCTTCCACGCCCACTCATGATTGGAAAATAAGGCCCAGCACCCACAGGTATTGCTGAGCTAGACAGGGCCAAAGCCAGAGGCATATTCGTAGGTAAAGTCTGGGATAAAAGAGTGGAGATCTTCGTTGTCGGTGGAATGGTGCTGGTGGATTTATGGGTTTGTGGTGAAGGTGCTTCAGACACAGTTGGGACCAGGGATACGGAAGACTGCTGGCTCGTAGGGGAGGCACTCAGACTGGAGTTCTTGCTGCTCAGAGCAGAGAAGTCAATGAGATCATCATTGCTGGACTCTTCCAGGTCATTGTCTTTTCCTCCCATGAGGGAGGACGAGAGCCCGAGCACCCCTGAGCTACGGATGTGTCGCCTCTCGTGTTTGCGTTTATGTGAGGTCATCTGGCTGGTGGAAGTGAAGGTAAAGCCACATCCAGTGCGAATACAGTGAAAGTGGTTGGTAGCTTTGCTGTACACACATCCCTCATATTTGCATTCCTCATATTTGTAGAACTTCTTGAATCCATCTTTTGCATATGCATCGTCTTTTATGTGGTAACTCTTGTGCTTCTCTATGTCACACTTATTCTTGAATGTAAAGCTGCATCCTGGACGTCTGAAAACAAATGAAAACCATTCTAGTCTCTAGTGTTATTTAACTGTATTAAGAGGAGGAAAAACAAAACTGTAACCATATCAATACAACTAGTGGACTGAACTATGTGCATACAAGTCCACTATATGTGCAATCTGGAGATATATGTAGGCAACCTATAGTCCGTATTGATCATGTGACTACTGCAGCTTTGTCCTATAAACATTGTGATGGGCATTACCTGCAGTGAAAGTGAGTTGTTTTCTGCCCATAGAACTGGCATTCCACTGTGCCACAGTCCTCGGTGGCTCGGAAGCGCTGAAAGCCATCATTAATCAGCTGAGTGTTCTTCTTATGGAAGTTTTCATGTGTCATCACATCTGAGGTGCTTGTGTACACTTTGTTACATCCCACCTGGGAAATAGAGCAAGTCACCTTAATGCCAAATGGTCATGTCATGAATACATAAAGAAGAGGAGACTGCTTGAAACAGTGAAGATTTGATGCCAAGTGTGTGCATATGTGTATATACGCGTCTGACATACTGATAGGGAATTTAGATTGTGAGCCCCAATGGGGACAGTGTTGCTGATATATGTAAAAGCGCTGTGGAATCAATAGCGCTATATAAATGAATAAATATTATATTATTATTATATATCCAGTCCACAATCAATGGAGAAAAACACACGTAAGCTGGTATTGTTAACTTCCTTTGTTAGATTAGGTAGATATCACTATATTAGGTAAAGGCAGAAGAAAAAGACAAGATATTATTAGCGAGGGTCTACAAAACTACAGCTAAAAGTCTATCTGAATCCTGCAAGTCCAAGCTCAAAGTCATCACGTCACTAATGGAATGTTCAACTTGTCTTCCCTCTGGCATCTGTCTCCAGGCAAACCGGGCAACTTTGCCATATTGAGTAAAAAAAAAAGCACGGAATCTGTAAATGCGGCAGCTAAAGGGGGAAAGCAAGAGCCAAGTGCCAGAGTCTGCACCATCTCACAAGTGAAAGGGGAAAGAAAAAAAAAATGTACCTCCCGTGCCTTTCCCTATTCACTTCTGTTCTGCTAGCAGGTTGATGAGAACAGACAATAACAAAACCCTCTGACAAATACCCAAAACGAAAAAAATCTCCAGCTGTTTGCTGTACAAAAGCATACTCACTGTTGACACCTTGAAAAAAAGCAGAACCCCACCACGGGATCAGAAGAGAAAAAAAAGAATTAAACAAAAAGCTGCAGAGGAATAATTTGCAATGTGGCACTAGGTTCTAAAGCTTGAAAAATGTGGGCTTTGTATAAACAAGGACCTGAAATTTATCCACACCAATTATGGACATAGCCAAAGTGTGTCCTACACAAATCTTGTTGCTTCAGCTCTTCACACCTTCATATTTAGTATGGAAAAGTGTGTTGTAACCATCAGTGCTGGACAGCCACCTGCCAAAGTAAGGCTACTTTCACACTTGCGTTGAACGGTATCCGTTGCATTGCGTTGTGTAACGGATGCAACGGATGTGTTGCATATAGTGACACAACGGATGCAACGGATGCTGCAAAACAACGCAATTCGTTTTGATTTTTTTTTTTTTTTTTTTCCCGGTTTTACCAGCGGCAGACTATAGTGAACGATCAGCTGATCGTTCCCTGCAGCCGGCCGCTGGGTGATCAGCTGATTGCTCCCAGTAGCCGGCCGCCGGGTGATCAGCTGATCGCTCCCGGCCGCCGGGTGATCAGCTGATCGCTCCCGGCTGCCGGGTGATCAGCTGATCGCTCCCGGCTGCCGGGTGATCAGCTGATCGTTCCCTGCAGCCGGCCGCTGGGTGATCAGCTGATTGCTCCCAGTAGCCGGCCGCCGGGTGATCAGCTGATCGCTCCCGGCCGCCGGGTGATCAGCTGATCGCTCCCGGCTGCCGGGTGATCAGCTGATCGCTCCCGGCTGCCGGGTGATCAGCTGATCGCTCCCTGCAGCCGGCTGCCGGGTGATCAGCTGATCGCTCCCGGCCGCCGGGTGATCAGCTGATCGCTCCCTGCAGCCGGCCGCCGGGTGATCAGCTGATCGCTCCCTGCAGCCGGCCGCCGGGTGATCAGCTGATCGCTCCCGGCCGCCGGGTGATCAGCTGATCGCTCCCTGCAGCCGGCCGCCGGGTGATCAGCTGATCGCTGTCACTTGCCGGCGCCCGGGCATGCCGGCGGGCGGGCGCTCAGCTGAGCGCTGTGACTTGCCGGCGGCCGGGCATGCTGGTGGCCGGTCATTCAGCTGAGCGCTGTCGCTTGCCGACGGCCGGGCGCTCAGCTGAACGTTCGGCCACCGCGAGCCAAAATAAAGTTTGATTTAAAAAAAAAAAAGCATGCGCAGTGAAATCCAGAGGATTCCGCTGCTCAAAATAACGTTACATGCTGCGTTCCTCCCGCTGGGCGGAAGCAACGGAGCGTCGCCCAGCGGAAGCAACGCAGCTCCTTTTGGTACAATCCGTCAACCATACAAGTCTATGGGAAACAGCGGAATCCGTTAACGGATTCCGCTGTTTCCCAAAAGGGCGGATTGTAACGGAAGGAAAATAACGCAAGTGTGAAAGTACCCTAACAGAGGTGCAAGCAAACTACCTGACCTGTGGAAAAAGCCAACTTTATATCCCTACAATATTGCACTTATCAACTAATAGAAAATAATCCAAGCATGGATGCCAGCAGAGGTCCACACTGACCATTACCCAGTATTTAACAAGAAAGCCACTTATACACATAAGTAATAAACATTTGTAGATTAAGCAGTTATGATCTAGTGATGAAAACGATCTAAAGATTCTGCGAGAAGGATAAAGGGGTATGTTAAAATGTCACCTTTGTGCAGAATATAGGAGGGTGTTGTCTGTGTATTTGGGCTAGATACAACCTGTATGCAGCATCAAGGAGTAGGGTGTTACCTGAGCAGTATCATGGGTCTGGGTGGGGTGTATTTGTATACTGTATAATAAAGCAGGGTGCTGCCTCTATATGTATCACACAAATCCACTCTACATGTTGATGTTTTATGACCTGGGTCTTGCAATTTGTCAAATCTTTTCATGTCTTAGTTCAGGCTGACCGCTTTTGCTAACGATAGGTGTCACTAAGGGTACTTTCACACTTGCGTTATTTTCCTTCCGTTACAATCCGCCCTTTTGGGAAACAGCGGAATCCGTTAACGGATTCCGCTGTTTCCCATAGACTTGTATGGGTGACGGATTGTACCAAAAGGAGCTGCGTTGCTTCCGCTGGGCGACGCTCCGTTGCTTCCGCCCAGCGGGAGCAACGCAGCATGTAACGTTATTTTGAGCAGCGGAATCCTCTGGATTTCACTGCGCATGCTCTTTTTTTTTTTTTTTTTTTTTTTTTTTAAATCAAACTTTATTTTGGCTCGCGGTGGCCGAACGTTCAGCTGAGCGCCCGGCTGCCGGCAAGCGACAGCGCTCAGCTGAATGACCGGCCACCAGCATGCCCGGCCGCCGGCAAGTCACAGCGCTCAGCTGAGCGCCCGCCCGCCGGCATGCCCGGGCGCCGGCAAGTGACAGCGATCAGCTGATCACCCGGCGGCCGGCTGCAGGGAGCGATCAGCTGATCACCCGGCGGCCGGCTGCAGGGAGCGATCAGCTGATCACCCGGCGGCCGGCTGCAGGGAGCGATCAGCTGATCACCCGGCGGCCGGCTGCAGGGAGCGATCAGCTGATCACCCGGCGGCCGGCTGCAGGGAGCGATCAGCTGATCACCCGGCGGCCGGCTGCAGGGAGCGATCAGCTGATCACCCGGCAGCCGGCTGCAGGGAGCGATCAGCTGATCACCCGGCAGCCGGGAGCGATCAGCTGATCACCCGGCGGCCGGCTACTGGGAGCAATCAGCTGATCACCCAGCGGCCGGCTGCAGGGAACGATCAGCTGATCGTTCACTATAGTCTGCCGCTGGTAAAACCGGGAAAAAAAAAAAAAAAAAATCAAAACGAATTGCGTTGTTTTGCAGCATCCGTTGCATCCGTTGTGTCACTATATGCAACACATCCGTTGCATCCGTTACACAACGCAATGCAACGGATACCGTTCAACGCAAGTGTGAAAGTAGCCTAACACTGCCGTTCTGGCAGAATGTGAATGTAGCCAATATCACTATTATTAAAGGGAGTTTTCATATTTATGTAAATAAAGATTAATTCTTGTGTAACAAGGTCTGGAGGAATTTATCATAGACTTTCTGGTGCAGTCTTTTTGCAGAAGCCACATTTGAACAGAAATTTTAAGGACTTTGATTTTGTGTTTCCCCGTCACTTTTCAAAAGTGATGGAAGAAAGTGGGGTCTAGCATAATATTACACCAGGGATTGGCATCACTATAGCTCAGTTTTGCATGAGTTGATGTCATATTTTTTTTTTTTTTTACAGTTTTACCGTCGGCAGACTATTGTGAACGATCAGCCGATCACTCACAGTAGCCGGCCCCCGGGTGATCAGCCGATCACTCACAGTAGCCGGCCGCCGGGTGATCAGCCGATCATTCACAGTAACCGGCCGCCGGGTGATCAGCCGATCATTCACAGTAACCGGCCGCCGGGTGATCAGCCGATCACTCACAGTAGCTGGCCGCCGGGTGATCAGCTAATCGTTCGGTTGCTGACAATGTGTGCGGGGGGCGGAGTGCGAAGTGGGTGGAGCCGAGCGGGGCCATGGCTGAGGACGTCAGTGCCGCGGGGACTGCATCGCTGGGGGACAGGTGAATGTGTGTGTGTGTGCGATTTTGTGTGTGTGTGTGTGTGTGTGTGTATACATACGGAGTGCGGGAGGGGGCGGAGCCGAGCAGGGAAGTGTCGGGCTCCCGGCACACGTAACCAGGGTTCCTTGGTTACCCGATGTGTACCCTGGTTACGGGTGCAGGGAGCCAGAGAGAGCATGCGCTGTGAAATCCAAAGGATTCAGCTGCTCAAAAAAAGTTACATGCTGCGTTCCTGCCGCCCGACGCAGCGTCAAAATAACGACGCTGTGTCGTCCGGCGAATGCAACGCTAACACTTGCGTTACAGTGCGTCATCCATACAAGTCTATGGAGAATAGCGCAGTGCGTTAACGGACTGCGCTATTCTCCATAGTGACGGACTCCGCTGAACGCAAGTGTGAAAGTACCCTAAGATTGGTGTGTGATTCACCAGTGTCAGAAAATCTACCCCTCTGCGTTTTAAAAGTTAAAAAGTTTAGGATACTGCTCAAAGGTGTGTACAATCCTATGTGCGCTAAATTAATCAACCTCTTCAGATTCCATTTGCTACAATGTATCAGAGAAGGTGATACATGTTGTGTAATGCCATTCAGGCTGTTTAGTGTGGAGGGCTGATGTAGTGGCTGTGGTTTATACAGGTTTTCAGCATCTCCAGGATATTTTTTATACACTAGCTGCAAGGTTGTTGAAAATGTGAAGGAATTAATACAAAGTGTGTGTGTGTGTGTGTGTGTGTGTGTGTGTGTATATATATATTATATACAAAAAAAAGTTGACTATATAGAATGAGAAAACCCCTTTTATGCATTTTTTTTTTTTACAGTGTTTTGTCTCCACCTGCCCCGAGGCTTACCTGCATGCAGTGGTAGTGTGTGCTTTTGCCATTTAAATGGCATCCATGATAATAGACACTGCAATCATCTAAAGGACTGAAACGCATAAATCCATGTTGCAGAGAGTTGTCTCGTTTCTTGTGCATATTGTAATGACGAATAACATCTTGCTTACTTGTAAATCTCTGAGCAAAGAACACAAGGAAACCGTCACACGTATGTACAAATACTGCCCACTGTACTTACTTTACATTTTAACTAAAGGGCAGAGGCAATGGAAGGGTGATTTTACCTGGTAGTTACACTCGGGGTCCAGGCAGTGGTAGTGCTCCCGATACTGATACGCACAGTGAATATGACCACAGTGTTGGCTGCCTGAAAATCTACAAGAAAAGCATACCAAGAGTGAAAAGGTGTAAAGTATGCAAATTAAGTAAAACACTCCTAAAGGGCTGGGAGACTAATCACAAACAGTTAAATAGCTGCTTGTACTACGATTGTGATGTATATCTTCTATGAGAATGCACACATACACACAGAAGACACATTCTGGGTATGCTGTCTTGCTGACTCCAGAATTTTACTTTGGATGTTGGTGAAGATGGGCACATGGGCTTATGTCATATGGTCCTACAGACAGTCAGCAACATTCTCCTCTCCATACAAACCACTCCTACCTGGAAATGTATTTCTGGTAAATATTTACATCTTCAGGGGGCTTGTCTGGGGGTAGTCCATTCCTGGTGAGAAAGACAGGCCAGAGCTGGTTAGAGTCCACTTAGCTCCCTATCCAGCTCCGTCTCATGCCACACTCCCGGATCAGGATGTTAGTAATCCACACCCAAATTACTTTAACCCTTGAGATCCATAATCTAGACACCCCCCCCCAACCCCTTTGCTGCGCCAGGCACCCCCACTCATACATTTAACCTGCCTGAAGTGATCCTATTTACCTGTATACAAAACTATTAATCACCATTTCTATCATCATCATATAATAAATGCTGCAAAGAATTATTTTTTTTATTTTTGCCCCTTCACATCCTGAACCTCTTCAATATCTTAGGGCACACTTCCTACTTTTAGACCCATGTAAGCTTCATGTCCTATCTTCTACGCCTCTCCTGCCTACACAACCTGAATGATGGCTTGAGTTCTGCTCTATTAATGTCAGCAAGGTTGAGCTACCGTATTTTTCGCTTTATAAGACGCACCCCAAATTTAGACATAAAAAAAGGTAAAAAAAAGAAAAATGGGGTCCGTCTTATACTCCGATGCTCTCTTACTGGAGGGGGGCAGCAGTGGTGGTGAAGCGGGGTCACAGGAGGCAGAGGTTGTGCTGGCAGGTGCGGCGGATCAGTGGCAGCGGGGTCCGTGGTGGCAGGTGCGGTGGCGTCCGTGGTTGCAGGTGCGGTGGTGGCAGGCGCGGTGGCGTCCGGGGTGGCAGGAGCCGCGGGACACCGTGGTGGTGGCGGCGGTGGGTGAGTCGTGCAGCAGGCCGGTGCAGTGAGTGTCCCAGTGTCCGCGGTCCCGGTTCAAATGATGGCGCCTGGAGCGGCACATGCGCAGATGGAGCTCTCATCCAAGGGGCAGCGCGTGCGCAGATGGAGCTCTCATGCAAGAGCTCCATCTGCGCACGAGCTCGCTCCCGGCGCCATCATTTGAAACTGGGACCGCGGGTAAACTGGGTAACTTGCTGCACAGCCGCACGCACAGAGTGGCAGCCAGGAGGCTGCCCGCCCACCCTGTGTGCAAGCGGCTGGGTACCTGTGCTTGCGTGCGGGTGCCTGTGTGAGGGTGGCAGCCGGCTGCCGCCCGCACACAGAACCCGGCTGCCGCCTGCACACAGGACCCGGCTGACACCCGCACGGGCACCCGACTGCCGCCCGCACACAGCACCCGGCTGCCGCCCGCACACAGGACCCGGCTGACACCCGCACGGGCACCCGACTGCCGCCCGCACACAGCACCCGGCTGCCACCGCACGCAAGCACAGGTACCCGTCCGCTTGCACACAGGCACCCGGCCACCCGATCTCCGCACAGACAATACACCCAGGTACCGCTATATTCGGATTATAAGACGCACCCCCCATTTTCCTCCCAAATTTTTGGGAGGAAAAGTGCATCTTATAAAGCGAAAAATACGGTATATATCAGCAATGTAAGCACACCTGGGATGGCGTCAGACAGCGGGTACTTACTTAACAGTGGAGACTGTTCCTGTAGTGATGGAGTCTGTCTTTGAGAAGGTTGACTTTAGATATTCTGGAGTGTTGAAAGGCAATGTGACTGGTTGCTCAGACGCGGGCACAGGGGTGGTAGGAGTGCTTGTGAGAGGAGCATTAGATATACTGGGGACAACCGCTGCAGCTTTCAGTGGAGTGAGTTTTTGAATATTGCGCACATCATACTTGGAAGGACGCCCAACTTTTCCGGTTTTAAAAGCAATGGATCCTCCCATATCTTGGTTCCCTTCACCTGGCTTAAAAAGATGAAGATACTTTACATTCTCCAGGTCGTATTTGGAGGGTTTTTTGTAGGTGTTTCCATTTTGTGGCCGTAAAGACTCTCCAGTTTTTAATTTCTGAATAAAAAAGTCATATTTGGAAGATCGAGACATAAGGCCTTGCATTTGAGAGCCACCAGCTGTTGTCAGAGGCAAAACAGTAGTTTTAGGTTCTTGTAAAATGATTGCCTCATGTCCTGGGCCTCTGGTACTTAGGGGCTGCGGCGTTGGCTGCGGTGTTGGCTGCGGCGTTGGTTGCAAAGTTGTTGCACTCTCTTTGCTCTGTACAGTTTTGGAGTTGATCTCCTCAGGTTTTACAACATGGGCAGGCCAAGACAGGTTTTCTCCAGCTTTCAGTTTTCGGATGTACTCCTCATATTTGGAAAACCTGGCTCTTTTGCTGAGGGGGTCTTCAGCAGATGTTGGCTCTGAGGTAGCAGCATTCATCTTCTCGAAGCTAATCTTCTTTGCAAGCTCATCTCTCACGTTGGGTTGTGTGTACCCGAACATCCCCAGAAATTCACTCATAGTGTTGGCTGCATAATCTCTCAACGAGGATGCTTCTCCTGTGTGCATAAAAATGAAATGTTCAGTTTCACGGAGAACACAGCCTTGATCTATCCTTGCCTAGCACATGCATCTGGCTTACTCGCTAGGTTTTATGACTTTTAAATTAATTTCTACAAAAAAAAAAAAGTAATTAATACTGCTAAAATAAAAAGGAGTTCATCAATGGCAAGAAAATCAATTCCCTGAATGTTCTGTACGACGGCTTTTCAGTACATTAAACAAAGTTTTCATAAATGTCTCTGCTCTCCCATCTTGGCCTAATAGGAAAGAGAGTCATTTTACTGGAAGTGGAGCCAAGTCTTATCTGTCAAAATGTGTGAAAATCTCTAATATATGTTTCCTGGGTAATGTGCGTCTGAGTATTGATTCTGCACAAAATGTCATCATTCCTAACATAAGCTTGGTTTTACACTTTTTTTTTTTTTAATAGAAAAACCTAGGTTTGCATATTTCTGATTCCATAAAACACATCAATAAATATAAAACTCGAGTTTTATTGGTTGTGTTGTCCTGTAGATCGTGGACTTTCATTAAACTAGGGTAAGAGTTGGGGGACATTCATCCTGTGGCACTCATTCTCCGAACCCTACACCCTCTAATACAAGCTTGAAACTAATTGTAGGTTTGATGTTAGATGTAGAAACTTTTACCTGTGCGTAACCAACAAGCAAATAAAAGGTCCTGCGTTTGATCTGTAGACGGTAATCTAGTAAAGTCGAGCAAAAACATTTGCAGAACCCTAGTAGAGCGGCAAAGTCAATAGTCCATGGTTGCTAGTATGAGGGTCGCAGTGCTCTGGTCTACCTGCGGCATCCTCTGTGCCTCTTCTGATTTGTGGACTTTGCGACCTATTTTTGCTCATCGAAAATCTAGTTTTGTTCAGGATAGAAAATGGCTCATCATATACTGAATGTGTATTTTAGTTCACAAATCTTTTTTTCATGTGGAGTAAAGTTAACTGGGAGATGAGATGATTTATATAATAGCACATATATGATTAATATTATATGTCAGAATAAAATACAAGTTTCTTAAATTTGCACTCTTTTACCCCCAAAAATGATGCAGTTCAAAAGGAGAATTATTGAAATTCCACTCTCTGGTTCACAAAACGTTAAGCTATTGATCATGACAGAGATAAATTCTGGATAAGGTGATGTTCAATTTGACGCAGATTTAGAGGGAACCTGTCAGATGGAATATGCACCCAGAACCACGAGCAGTTCTGGGTGCATATTTCTAATTCCTGCTTAACAACTGTCCCTGTATATAGTAGCACAGATAAAGAGAAAAAGTATTTCTAAAGATCCTTTATGATATGCTAATGAGCGCACAGACTAGTTGCAAGGGCATTCGTTTCCCCTCTTAGCATGTTAGCACGCCCACAGGGGTGTGCTAACATGCTATTCAATGCCTATTTCCCAGCATCATCAGCGGTGACATGAGTACCTGTGTCCATTTTCACCGCTTCAGAAGCTGGCTTTATGGTCAGTGCGCATAATCAGAAGTTCCTGCAATTTCGGCCATGCGCACTATGAAGCTGGGTGTACGCCTCCCGGCGTTAGAGAGGTCTAGTGCGCATGACCAGAAGTTCAAGGACTTATCATGCGCACTGACCCTAAAGCCAGCTTCTGAAGCGGTGACAACGGACACAGGTACGCACGTCACCGCTGATGACGTTGGGTAATGGGCATTGAATAGAATTGTTAGCACACCCCTGTGGGCGTGCTAACATGCTAAGAGGGTGGACTAGTTGGGGGAAACTAATGCCCTTGAGACAAGTACCTGCGCTCATTAGCATATCATAAAGGATCTTTAGAAATACTTTTACTAGATGCTGGGACAGTTAAGAAGGGATTAGCAATATGTACCCAGAACTGTTTGTGGTTCTGGGTGAATATTGCACCTGACAGGTTCACTTTAATTACATACCAAACATATAGGAGATCATGTCACACTACACTCTGCAAAAGTAAGACCACCAGGATGGAAACCATAGACACCTCCATATAGTCCACAGGGCTCATTGGGCACCATTTGTCTCAACATTGGGATCCATCCTATGACTGTCATTTTTTTTTTTGTTATTCTGCTCTTATATTGGAGCAAAACCACAGAAATGGAGCAAATGATGAAGAAAACCTAATCAGCTAAGAAAACAGTCTGCAGTTCACTGGAACGTGGAAGATGCAGTTTATTTATAGTGTCACAGCTCTTACAAATGTAGTTGTAAAATGACTGCCAACATGTTTGCTGGTCATTTAATAACCTGTATAAACAGGCTTACCCCTGTGTGTTATTTTTTTTCTTCTTTTGTCTGTATTTCTAAAATTTGTTTTTGTAGCTGATTAATTGCAAAATTAATAAAACAAAAAAAAAATTATCGTTAAAAAAGCAGGCCGACTCAGCTTCAGGTGTGAAGTGAATGATCAGTGACGGATCGTTCAGTGCATGTCGGCTGCCGTTGTCCTCTGTAGGCAATGCGCGGCAGAGAACGAGGGTCTTTTGTCCAAACCAAAAGACCATTTCCACCGACAAACAAGTGCTTTGCTCAGATGTTGGGTGATCAGAGCAACCTTTTTAAACTGCAAAATTATTGTACAACAAGCATTCTTAGGAATCGTACAATGTAAATGCATCTTAAGATCACATTAAAAAATTACCAACATTATCTTAAAATATGTGATTATAAAAGCAGTTAAAAAAAAAAGGTCTCCACATCTCTTGGTATATTGTGCAGATAAAGCTTCCCCAGTGCCCCTTGGTTGGATGTCAGGGGACACAGGACTCAGATAAAAATAGCGCTTGACGGCTATATTTGGAAAGAAAACAGTAAAGACAGAGGAATCTTTCTTGATCCAAGATCTGACTAGTAGTGGCTGTGTGTACCGCGCTCCTGCAGTCTTTTGTGTGTTTATGCCACTATCTGTGCACACAATGAGCGAAGTCACCTTGTCCCATAGAGGGAAATGCTTTCCTATGGGCGTCTGTTGAAGGTCACACATCTTCCCATTGATCTCACAATGTTTGTTAATTACTTTGTCACTGATGTGGTGAAGGATAATTAAACAGCTCTGTTTATATCTTCATGCATAATTATGAGCCTAGCACTGCCACTCGCAGCCAACCAGCAGACAGCCAAGCCAACAGTCTGACCGCCTAAACACTCACACAAAGATATATAGACAGGGATTACAAGCTCGCTCCTGTCTGTCACATTGAAGAACAAATGCTTCATGGTCAGTAAAACCAGTGCAGGGACATTATTAGAGACCCTCTATGATAGCTGAAGGGCAGGGTGACACAGATTTACAAATTATTACATTCATATGAGGGAAAATTGTATCCTCCACTTAATATAAATGTGATGAAACTGTTGTTACGGTAAATAATATCAGTTCTTGGTAAAATGTTTAAACTTGCCCATTTCACTTGTATTCATTTTTATCCATTCCAGATTCACCCACTAATCGTACTTACCATCATCCCTACACTACATTAAAGAAATGTTATGTTTTTAAATCCTCTTTCTATAAATGCAGAGAAATTGCCTGAAACCAGCATTGATCGACGATGTAACAAGTCGGTTGGTGCTCGTTTACATGTTGTAATTATTTCATGTGAACAACGGTCTGTTTGTTTCCTCACTCTTCCCATAGAGTTAACAACATTGTTTCGTCCTATTATATATAACATTGTTGGATGTGCTGACGACAAAATATTATCATAACTGCATAAGAGATGTGATCAGATGCATTAATTATGTAGCTTGCTGTTTGACTGGTGCTTATGTTTAAAGGAGCACTTTGGTGATTTAGTTTGATTTCTCCCTTTGTTCGCAATCGTGTATATACGGTATGTAATAAGTATAGTAATATACTCTCTATTAGTCATCTTCTGCCATTCAGCGGGGCTCCAGCAACACGTGTCAACTTTTGTGACACTGAAGTCACTTTTTACATTTTCTCCATGTAAGTCTTCAGAACATGGCTAGAGTCTTATAGACTAAGGGGTACTTTGCACGCTGCGACATCGCAAGCCGATGCTGCGATGTCAAGCGCGATAGTCCCCGCCCCTGTCGCAGCAGCGCTATCTTGTGATTGCTGGCGTAGCGAACATTATCGCTACGCCAGCTTCACATGCACTCATCTGCCCTGCGACGTCGCTCTGGCCAGCAACCCGCCTCCTTCCTAAGGGGGCGGGTCGAGCGGCGTCACAGCGACAATCACACGGCAGGCGGCCAATAGCAGCGGAGGGGCGGAGATGAGCAGGATGTAAACATCCCGCCCACCTACGACCTTCCACATTGCAGCCGGGATGCAGGTAGGAGATGTTCCTCGCTCCTGCGGCTTCTCACACAGCGATGTGTGCTGCCGCAGGAACGAGGAACAACATCGTACCTGTCACTGCAGCGAAATTATGGAAATGTCGGACCCTACACCGATGATACGATTTACGAGCGCAAAAGCGTCGTTATCGTATCAAAAAGGATTTGCACACTAAGATATTGACTGAGACACCGGATGTGCGTCACATTCGATTTGACCCCACCGACATCGCACCTGCGATGTCGTAGTGTGCAAAACCCGCCTTAGGCTATGTTCACACGCTGCATCTTTTTTGTCAGTGCATCTTGAGTTCATCTTAAAATGCCGCAAAAATGCATTTTGCCCAATGCGTTTTGTTTTTTTTTTAAGTCAAATCTATCGACTGGAGGGCTCAAAAACGCAAAAAGAATTGACATGCTGCATCTTGAAAAAGGCAGACAACAAAAGATGCCCAGTGTTGACAGCAAAATCGAAATCTCATAGACTTTGCTGGGAGAAGGAAATGTATGCATTTTGGTGCATCTTTGTCATCTCAAAAACGCCGCAAAAGATGAACTTTTGTGAACTTAGCCTTACATTGAGAAAGTAACCGTTGCTCCACCCGAGACATTATGTGATCCAGCAAGTCACAAATGCAGCCACTTGGTGTTGGAAAGGTCCGGAGTAAGCTGAAAATGGCAGAAGATGGCGACCGATATTACTGCACTCCTAATACATACACATGACTTCTAAACACAGGGATGTTCCTACAGCTGCTTATTGACCTGTGTCAAAGGCCCTTAAGAATACAAAATAGAAGTCAACTTCTGCTTGAATTGTAGAATGAAACATATTTTTTTATTTATCTCCACTAATTATGACTGTATAATATAGGTAGCATTATTATTGTGCAATCTCTTACCTGAGGGTGCGCCTGAAGTTGGTTTTGCAGGTGCTTCTGCATCCTTGGAGACTGTCCTGCCTGATTCTTTCTCTTCCAGGAATCTACTCTTTTGAGAGGCTCTGGACTCCTCAGCATTGTCTTCATCATCACTGCACCCTTTAGGCTGCACCATATAGACCCCCTCAGGGGGAAGCTCTGACAGTCCTATTCTTTTGCAGTCTTTGTTCGATCTTTCATTGGGTTCATCAGTGTATTCCCCATTGACCCATTTTTCTATCACCTCTCGACGTCGCTTATCTTCTTCAGCACTTCTTTGATCAGTGCCAGCTTCTTCCGTGGGATCCACTTTTCGTTTCTGTTCTCCATCTCTTTCGTTGTTTTCTAGAGGTGCAACTTCAGTATCTCCTGTGTCTGATCCCTGTTCTGATCCAACTTGCCGGCTCAGTTTGGCACAGATTGCATTTAGTTTCAGGCCGCCTTTCCGTTTGGCGGCCATCTTCGGCTTTCCTGAGGTTCCGTCAGTGCACACACTTCTTTCAGCTGTAGAGGAACAATACAATAAATGACTTGTTATACAACATAAAAACGGCTAACAATACTTCGGCATGAACACACACTACTACTACACTACACCATTACTATTGTGCTCCGAGCAACAGCAGACCAAGTACTACTGAAAGGGAAAACTGCTGTTGTAATTGATTTGGGACAGCTTGTTTTTGGTTGACGCCAGGGTAAGGCCATATACGCCAGTGTTCATTTTTATCGATACAATTATTTACAATAGATTTAAAATTGTTACTTTTTTCTTTTATAACCATGGCTGTGTTTTCAGTGCAAATATTTAGAATGACTACATCCATCCATTGTATAATACTGGGAAGCCTCTGCAGAAGCAGCATTTGGCCCATCAGCTTCTTTGGTGCATTTTTGGCATAAGAGAAAAATAATGCAAAATATACAATAAGTAAAGTGCTAAAGGTGCCTTGCAAGGCTGAGTGGCTCTTGGCTTACTGTGGCCTCTCAACAGCATCCATCTTCTTTGTTATTATCCTCGGTCATGTGCAATTATTTTTTTTACTAAATATCTTCAAAAAAATAAGTTTTGGGAATTACATCAGTAAATAGAAAAGTTATCAGGAGCACTAAAGTGTGCAGCTCCCAGTCTGCAAATAATTCAGCTTGCATTTGACTTATTAGCCAGTTGATAATGTTTTACTGGGTATTGTAGATTCTTAGGTTTCGGGGGACAGAATCTACAGCAATACAATATGGCCAAAGGAACGTGACATTACTGAGGAAGTTTTTATCTGCCAACAATGCAGGACCCCTGACCCACATAGCCATGCAGGTGACTGCATATACATCCTCCATTTATATATGTACTTTTAGTATTGTATATTGAGACATTGTTCACATACAATAGGTTTACTCACTATATCAGTGTAACTGTGGGGATATAATACAAGAGTAAAGCCCCCGTCACACATAGCGAGATCGCTGAAACATTACAGGTTTTGTGACGTATCAGCGACCTCGCCAGCGATATCGCTGTGTGTGACAAGCAGCAGTGAGCGGGCCCCTGCTGCGGGGTTGCTGATCGTGACAAAACGATCAGGACCACTTTTTGCTCGTTGGTCTCCCGCTGTGCAGTACGCATTGGCGCGTTTGATGGCGGGAGACCAACGAGTGCCGGGTCTGAGTGTGCAGGGAGCCGTCGCTACACGGGTCGCTGTGGAGATCTGCCTGGCTGACAGCTCAACAGCGAACATGTAGCGACATTCCAGCGATCCCATCCAGGTCAGATCGCTGGTACGTCGCTATGTGTAACGGGACCTTTAGGTGCTTTAACACTTAGCTAGTGTTGCTGTATTTGTGGTTGTATTTGGTAACCAACGCTCGTTCGAGGTCATTTTGAGTTTGAAAAGAACATTGTATTTGTCTAGGCGATTTATAGTGAATGCTAAGGTTTTTGGTTTTTTTTGCATTAGTCTGGAAAAGTGAGAAAGGTTACTGAATCTTCAATCCACCTTTTTAGCACTTTTTAAACTGTTTGCAATGGACATTTACCATATGCATCAGGAATCTCCCAGGACGCGCGTACAATGGATTCATAGGTCTGCATTCACCAAATGGAGGCCAAAAGTGTGTCCTCTTTGCTTTCATATATCCAGTAAAAAAGTTGGGGTCTCAGTGTATGAAATAATGCAGCAGTATGTTTCATATAGAGACACCTAGAAACTATATGATGCATACTTTTTATTTACAATTGAAGCATATGTAAGGCAGAATCCAATGAATATACAGCAAAAGGTTTCAGTCTGGAAATACTCCTGGAACACACACTGCAGACACAGCATGAAAAAAGCCTGGTTTTACTATGTACTTATTTATTACTTAGTGAGTTAAGCTGCTTGTCTTTTGCCAGGTAACACAGCATTGATGCCATAAGAGAAGCATCTCTCTAGAAATACATGGCGATACCTTAGCTCCCTATACACTTCTCCAAGGACCATAATCGTCTAACCTGGAAGCCGAGAGCTAACAGGAGGTGAGAGGTGCAGTGAATCCGCCAGGACGGGTCCTGCCCGGCTCCTGACAGATCCTGGAGGCTGCGCTGCACTGAATCTGGAGGGTGCACGAGTCCGGCTAGGATCTTCCATGGGGATAGGAAGACAAATGTGGCCAGAAAAATATCAATACCAAATGGGAAGCCTGTTTATACAACAGAGAAGATGCTACATGCGACTCAGAGTATTCCTACTGGAAACCATTTTGAGTAGGTAACACATGGTTAATAAGTGAGAAATTAATGTTTATAAGCGATTAGTACAGTGGGCTAGTAATGGTTAATTGGTTGGCTGCCCTCACACTGGATGAACGAGCTGAGCATGTTATTGCTCTGTTAAAATAAACATCCCGCTTTATTTCATTTTGCCCAAACAAAAATTCTTTTATTTTACATCAATATAAGGAAGACATTCATAAAACCGGCCTGTCAAACTGAACGTTTTCATCTTTTTCCCAGCACAAACTCACCAGCTACTTTATTTACATACACAACTTCCTCTTAGAACAATGCCAGCGCAGTTTAATTGCCTCATGGGCCTGCAAATAGTGAGGATATGCAGAGGAAAGGCCTGTATCCACGGAAGAATCCACGGCTACCTGAGATTAGGACGACACATGCCACTAGTGGATTACAACCTGTCTCTTAATTATATTAAAAAAAATAATAATAATGCACCAAAAGTGTGAACCAGGCCGGATCTTGAAAAAAGCCACAAGCTTGTAATTTTTAGGGTCTGATTAGGCTCTTAATTTCTTAATTGGTGAACTTGATAAACCAAGTTGTAGCACTTTATAGACAATTTGCCTTGCCGATTCTTGGAAGGTTTGTTGTGTTTTTTTTTATTATTCCGCAGAAACTGACTGCAGTTTTACCATCTAATTTGACTACCATCCAATATATTTAAAGGTCTGATTAAGACCAACTTGACAAGTGCCAATTCTGCTCATACGTTACGTCTGGCATTGGAGCTCATCACTCTTTGAATCCTGCAATACTGTACACATACAACTAGACCATATGATCTATATTCTCGCACAACCCATTACAATAATTCTCAGTAGATATGGATCATCCATATTATCTTTATGTAACATCCATTAGAATTCTCTGCAGTTGTTGTGTAACAAAATCAAAACATAGAAGCAAAAAAGGGAAAAATTTAAAGTCACACACAGACCACGCAGACGTGGTCTCAAACACTAATATAAAGGCGGTATGAATGAAACACATTGCACAATATAGAGCACATTCTACCATCCAGATTATCAATAAAACACATTATTGCTTTTAGTTCAGGAAATGACCTTGGACGTGCGCTGTCCCCTGCTCGTGTCCTTGACAGATTTACGCTTACAGAACAGTAGGAGTTTCAGTGAATGTGATGCAATGAAATTTCATTTTATTTTTTTTTTTTTGCTTGTATTGTGGATTATTTTCTGATAGAAGCATACTCACACTGTAAACTGCTGACATGCAGTAAAATGATCCAGACAACCATCTTGAAATAATGAAATCAAGACAAAATCCAAGTAGTGAATTCACTATGTTCATGTACTGCGCCACGTGTGTATCTATGAGGATACCTCATCCAAAATACTATTTTTTTTAAATCTGTAAGCCCTTGATTAAATCTCTACCTTGTATTGTGCCACCTGAAATGTATCTGAAAGGCCTCAGTGTTTGGCCTGGTCTTTAAATGGAGGGGCATGTATTCCTGGCTGTCATTCACATATTCATATAGCTTGTTAGTTCCACATCTTCCAAATGGCCAGATGAAATATTAATCCTGTGTATTTTCATTAGATAAACTTAATTGCTTGCATCTGATGAACGGACTGTCTCTGCAGTATAGATAACTCACCCATGAGCATCACTTATATCGCTGGCACAAAGTGGAACTTGTCACCTTCATCTCATTGTGCCAGTGACCCCCAGGGATGACAACCAAGTCACCAAACACAACATATTGACGGCCATCATGTGCTGTAGTAACAGGTGATGTTGCAGATTTCTTTAGCTGTATAAAAACCACAACACCAAAAACAGATATCAAGCTTAAAAAATAAGCCAGTCATTTAATAGATAAAAAGCAATAGCTGATAAGTAATATAGGAGAGCCTACGACTACTAGGATGGATTCTACATTGACCAAAAGCATACAGGCCCACAATATATTAGAGAAGTGCTGTAAATACAATCCCCTAATAATGAAGGGTCAAGCGAACCCTTCAACGTAACTCAGAAAGTGCAGGATGCCATTAAGATTTGTACATACAGAGACACTCAATTACATATGCAGCTGCAGTAAGCAAAGTGTTAACTGCAATTGTTAAATGGTACGGCAGATTGCCCCAATAAATAATTTACTGATATTTATAAATATTCAAATCAGCAGGCATCAGAAATTGAAAGGGAGGTGACATTAATTCCAGAGCTCTCCAAATTCATTTGAGAATCGTTTCTCATTTCAAACAAATATTAAATCTTTGGCGGCCGTCCTGAAGCATCCTCGGTGCTGCGGTAACTCCCACAATGCATCATGGAGGGTCCGGGCCTGTGACAGTGTAACGTAGAGATGGAAAGCCTTTACCGGAAATTTACAATCATAGTAACCAGTATTGATCTGTAAGGCAATGTTCATACGCAGCGGTTACAGCAAAAGCTCGGATATTTCAGAAATTTTATGGACACGCTTGTTTGGTTTATTTATTGACAGAATTTAAGAGCCGCAGTGATTTTGAAATCTGCTGCAGGTCAATTTTATCACAAAGTGTAAGTTAACAAACACTGTAAAAAAAAAAGGCAGCAAACAGTTTTTGCCTCTTTTTTAGTGAATAAAATGAACTTTATTAAACCTGTACTCTAGGTAATCTGCACACACAAAAAAAAAAAACCCCGCACCGAAACCCGCATCTTTTACTACAAAGAAAGCAGGTTTTGGTTGCAGAAAAAAAATGGTGCAAAAATTGTTCATGTGAACATGGCTTAAAAACGGTGAGATCCCATTATTACGCCTGGCACCCGAGTAGTTCATAGGATATGTATAGCCACTATCCTTGTGTCCAAGGCTGCTGACTGAAATCACCTTTTTTTTTTTTTTTTTTTTTTAAACCAAATTTTTTATTTCTTTTCTTGTAATGGTAAAATAGGGTACAGAATGAAGAAAATAAGGGTCAACAAATCAAAATATCAAATAACATAGTCTCTACAATTTATCGATCAAATATTTGTCACGGTCATCAAATTTGCTCCTTCCCCTTCTTCGTCAATGTATATTTCCATTATTCAGTCTCCGCTACCCCCCTTCAGCATTCCTTGATAACTTGTTACAAACATTACTTGTAAACACTATCCCTCCCATTCCCCCTCCCCTCTCCATGCGACACACCCCAGAATTTGACCAACTGAAATCACCTTTTTGTGGCTTATCTGTGTTAGGCTATGTTCACACAGGGCTTTTTTTGGTAAGTTTTTTTCCTGACCAAAACCTGATCTTGTGGCAGGAAATCTCATTTGAGTCATCTGCGTTTTTGGTGCGTTTTTCATGCGTTTTTATAGTGGTGTTTTTGCGGCAGATTTGGTGTGGATTTGCTGCTTTTTTTTTTCTACAAAATGGGTTGTATCAATGAAAAAACGCAGCAAATCTGCAGCAAAGAATTGACATGCTGATTCTTTAAAAACCTAACCAAAAATGCAGGTATTTGACAAAACAGTCAGGAAAAAAAACCTGGTGTGTGTGTGTGTGTGTGTGTGTGTGTGAGATTTCATAAATTTCATAGACTTTGCTGGGACTGTAAAAAGTAGCTTTTTATTAGCATGGATTTGCATAAAACCAAGGCAAATCTGCAGCTAAAAAAGGCAGCAAAAAATTTACAAAAAAGCCCTGTGTGAACATAGCCTCATAATCTAGGAAGCCTCATTCAACCATTTACGTTGTTCATTTCTAGCAAGACCAAATTAGAGACACTACACTCAAAAGATTTCTCTATTGGCAGTGGTGACCCACAGTGCACTACCAGGCGTTATAGCACGACTCAGTCCCCTCCAGTGCAGGCTTGGTCTTTTCTTGTTTTTTATCCAGGTTACTGTGTACATATCTTTTTTTTTCCCTTCTTCCATATTTCTGCCCTCATAATCTGCCAATTGAACTAGTAGAGAAAGGCTAGGACAGAGAAATGAACCCCCCTCCCTTGTTCTATCTGTAAATCATGGCGCGGAAAGAAAGGGGGTCGGACCAGGCATCCTTGTTGAATTATAGGTTTTCTAATGCAGGGCCGGCTGTCAGCTCCCTGTACTTTGCTTTATAGCTCTGTCTGTGTGTCTCTGAACTCCCTGGTAGGAAATAAAGTTACCCCTTGGCGAGACTTCTAAACATTTTATTCAGTGTGAATGCTGCTTAAGAAAGATGAGCATATAATTCTTCCTAAAGATGTATCCTCTTCTACAGATGAAGCCAGCACAATGCATGAGTCGTGGAGGCTGAGGTCCATGTATTACAATACAAAGTGCTGGAGCCATGTACATTGGCCAGACAACATTTAATATGACAAATTATATAGCTAATAACTATTTTTTTATTTTATTTTTATTTTATAGGAAGTGGCAGTTGTGATGTAGACCTAGGTAGGGTTTCATTTACAGTGGATGCTCTCAAACATGTAGTTGTGACTATGATTTACAGAATATTATCGGCTTTTCTTATGCAATTCTATTGAAGAAAATAACCATTTATTTTTTAATTGGGAAACCCTGTAGCTATTACTTGGAATATGAAAATGGAAATCCCGGTCTTGAGTTTCACGCATATGGAAAATACAGCAAATCCCAGAGTTCAATATAGTGCCATGTCATGGATCCTTGGGTACTTCATGTGCCACCGTATTATACTTCCATACGATATGGTATTCATTTCATGAAGCATATTTTAATGTACAGTAAAGACCAAAAGTTTGGACACACCTTCTCATCTCTAGAACAACTGTTAAGAGGAGACTTTGTGCAGCAGCCTTCATGGTAAAATAGCTGCTAGGAAACCACTGCTAAGGACAGGCAACAAGCAGAAGAGACTTGTTTGGGCTAAAGAACACAAGGAATGGACATTAGACCAGTGGAAATCTGTGCTTTGGTCTGATGAGTCCAAATTTGAGATCTCTGGATCAAACCACCATGTCTTTGTAGAAAAGGTGAATGGATGGACTCTAAATGCCTGGTTCCCACCGTAAAGCATTGAGGAGGAGGTGTGATGGTGTGGGGGGGGCTTTGCTGGTGACACTGTTGGGGATTTATTCAAAATTGAAGGCATACTGAACCAGCATGGCTACCACAGCATCTTGCAGCGGCGTGCTATTCCATCCGGTTTGCGTTAGTTGGATCATCATTTATTTTTCAACAGGACAATGACCCCAAACACACCTCCAGCCTGTGTAAGGGCTATTTGACTAAGAAGGAGAGTGATGGGGTGCTACGCCAGATGACCTGGTCTCCACAGTCACCAGACCTGAACCCAATCGAGATGAGATTTACGGTGACTACCTCTTGAAGCTCATCAAGAGAATGCCAAGAGTGTGCAAAGCAGTAATCAAAGCAAAAGTGGCTACTTTTAAGAACCTAGAATATAAGACATATTTTCAGTTGTTTCACACTAAGTATTTCATTCCATGTTTTCATTCATAGTTTTGATGCCTTCAATGTGAATCTACAATTTTTAGAGTCATGAAAATAAAGAAAACTCTTTGAATGAGGGGTGTCCAAACTTTTGGTCTGTACTGTACCTCTCGGTACTTTCTCCTACCTCTGACCCCTTCGTCAGTCTATCATTTGCTGGCTCTTCTTCCCCTTGGGTTTCCTCAAGGTTCAGTTCTACCACCCCTATTGGACAAACCATAAGCAGATTTGGTGTCTGGTACCATCTTTTTACTAATTACATCCAATTATACACATCTACAGACCTCATCCCCGCATTACTACACAATTCCGTGACTTGCTGTCCCTAACATCATGTCCTCCCTCTATCTGGAACTGAATCTTTTCAAAACTGAATTTCTAGTGTTTCCTCGCTTTACTCACCTACCTAATGCTGATGTTGCCATTTCAATGGCTGGTAACACCATAACTTCCAAGCAGCACGTTGGCTGTTTGGGGGTTTTATGTGACTTGGGTCTTTCCTTTACTCCCTATGTTTGATGACTTGTGTACTCATGTCGCCTGTATTGGAAAAACATCTTCAAAACTCAATCTTAACTTACCTTTGACAATGCAAAAACTTGCTCAGATTTATTCTCATCTGGACTATTGTAACTCTACAAATCTGTCTCCCACTTACTAATGCCTCCTTTCCAATCCATCCTGAATGCAACAGCTAAACTCAGATTTTTGCCCTGGCTTTACACTGAGGCCTCCACCCTGTGCCAGTCATTGCACTGGTTGCCCATATGCTACAGAGTACAATACTACCATAACACCCTCACCCACAAAGCTCTCCGTACTTCTGCACCGCCCAACATTGCCTCCTTCATTTCTGTCTAATCTGCATTTTGCTAATGACCTAATACCAGAAGTACTGGAACCAGAACCGCAATTCTGCAGACAATTGTAGATCCATACAGCGGATAATTTCTAGAAGTAAAGCACCTTCCACACATCTGGTGAATTGGATCTACATTTGTCTGCAGCATCGCAGTTGTTCTTCCATGATTTTATTCTGTTTCCGGTAGTTCATGTGTGGCCTTAGGGCACGTGGACTCTGTGGCAGCTGCACTACATTTGTATTACTGGTTGTGTCACACAACCGCACAATGTGAGCAACCAGCCTTCTTGAGCTCTTCTCTGTTTTTTTTGGGCAAGACCCTATTACGCTTGTCTATCCACAGTAATCTAATGACCCAATACGAACATCCTCTATAATCCAATACTATAATAGATAGATATATATATATATATATATATATATATATATATATATATATATATATATATATATATATTTAGATATATATATATCTCTATAATCCTCTAAACTACTGTTGGTTCGCACTGCACCAGCGCTCTGGAATGAACTATCCCTGACAATCAGGTTACTTTCTCAGTATCTAAAGTTTTAAGTTGCTCTTGACTTGTTTAATATGGCCTACCACCTCACTAATCTAACTCTTCACTTTTCCTTTCCTAACTTTTCTTTAGAATCTGGTCCTTTCTATAATTTTTACATATCCACGATGCACTATTAGGACTTTGTATCTGTACTTTTACATGTACTGGCTGGTGATTGGTTCATGCATGCATTTATTATATTGATGGCCTGTCCTTACACTACAAGCACTTTTTATCTTTTGTGTGATCATAATGGCGCCCGGAGTCAGCGCGTGCGCAGATTGAGCTCTCGGCTCAAGATCTCATGTGCTCACACACCGCCTCGGCCCACTGATCTCCCAGCAGCAGACGTAAGTATAATGCCGCAAGGAGGTGGTGTGTGCGCAGATGAGATCTCGGCTTGTCATTGAGCCAATAGCTCAAGCTGCTCATGCGCAGACTCCGGGCGTCATTTCTTTGAAGCCCGCACTGCCAACAGCTTCTGGATGTTGCCTGCCTCACAGCGCATGCAGCAAGGATCTGGGATGCCCGCAGCATTGCCCTACTCCACTACCGCCCCTTCCTCCTATGTCCCTGCTCCACCACTGCTTCTGAAGACCTCCCCCCAGGTAAGACACCACCAGATTATAAGACTGCCCCCCCCCCCCTTTTTTTTCTTTCTCTAAAATGGTGTGTCTTATAAACCGAAAAATACAGTAGGTGGTCTACTGATCCAAGTGAGAATGGTCTCCTCTCATAAAAAATATAGATGAAGAAACTTGAGAGTGTGTATAATCAGTGAGGTTAGTAGTACATTGTAAACTTGCAATATCCAAGCTTGCCCAAAGACTAGATATTAAAAGGAAAATTTCCACCACTATTAGTATTAGACTATGTCTGGGTGTCCGCCTGCAGAAAGCGTATACGCCCGAAAATGGTGCAAGGGAGAGCACATAGTGACTGCGCCTGCACCATTATAGTCAATGGTCCTGTTGGCGCATGCGTCCGACACCCATTTTGCGGGGGGGGGGGGGGGGGAGTTTGGACGGAAGCTCTGACGAACCAGTAAACGTAGGTTATAACGCAGTGTGAAAGCGGTCTTACCAATAACCTGAGCATCAAGAGTTGTGTAAGATGTAATTCTGGCACATGGACATCAGGTGTGTATGTTGTAAAAATCTTTAGCATCAAAACATTAAGAGTTATATTTTCAATGCATACATTAGGCTGGATTCATACATTGCGGGGGGGGGGGGTTGCCAACACATTATTTATTAATGATTTTCTTAAAATGTGGCAAAAATGTTGAGGTTCTACCTGAATTGTGCCCAAAAGCCGTAACACATGAACACAGCCTTACCAACTTGCAAAAGAAAGTCATGACCAAGAGGATGAAATTGCCAAGCAATGAAAAACATATCTTCACTCAGTCAGGTGGAATTAGACCGCTTGATAATCAGTAAACAAGTGTTTATTTCACCATGCTGGCGATCACTTGACAAACGTGAAAAACACTTGTACTGGTGGCTGGATAGTTTATTCCGGCAGGAAAATAATCGGTATCGGCAGAATGTTTTATTTTTATACGCAACTGCTGAGGAATTGATGCGGCTTGTGGCCAGACTGATCGTGTTAACGATTGTTCTGTTTCCAGATTCGCCAACCATTGTAACCAGACAAGTTATCGAGCAACGATGGACATGGGCCACCATCGGCCCGCCTGAAAGCACCTTTACTATTGTGATTTTGTAATACACACGTCAGGTGCACCACACGTCATCTCACATGGATGTCAGAATCGGTGCTTGTGATTATACAACATTAGGACCCTATAGGTATAGGAATGAAAAGAAATCTTACTACCAAACAATCTTCATTATTCTTTCTGCCATCTCGTTACTTTGCACTATGTTTTATAAATTAGCCCCACGGAGTTTGTATGTTCTCCCTGGATTTCCTCTCCAGTTTCCTCCCACACTTCAAAGACATGATGGGGAATTTAGATTGGGGACAGTGATGATGATGATGATGATGGCTAAAGCGCTGTGAAGTCAGTGGCACTATTTAAGAGTAAAATAAATAAATGTACTCCTTTGTAAACAAATTACAGAGCTTGCCACCCCATCCCATTGCCCCAACCAGCCACACATGCTTCAATCCCTAAAAAAAATAATGTCCCCTCCATCCCAATTTCCTCGCAATAGAATAGAAAGAGAATAATCAATCCAACGTGTGCATTTTTTTCTTCCATAAACTCGATTTCTCTCTCCTTCTGAAAACAAGTGAGCTGTAAATACTGTTTAACCTCTCCCCCTCCCCTCAGCTCTATAAAAACACAAATATGCCATAACTCAGCCCTTCCAGCCCTGGCGTCTCCGCCATGCCCTGCTGCAGGCCTCACTGGAAGGTCAAAACAAACGACTTTCCGATTCACTGCTCCTGAAATAATTTTGTGTATTAAAACCTGAATCTGCACTTTCTGGACCGAAAGGCCCTCTTAATTATTGCAGCCGTCCTTGGGACGGACAGTGATCCTTCACGAAGACACAGTAACCACCCCCCACCCCCCCCTTCGCCAATCTGTTTGCAAAGTGTGTCTGTCCTTTATTAAATTGTTTTCTTTTCCACATTATCAGTTGCCATGGAGACCTCATCTCTCGGATTATTTGAATTTCATTATATCTATTGATTTGGGAGCATTTCATCTTTTTTATTGTTTTTCTGTCAATTTTCAAAACGAATAACCATCTAATTTGCGTCAGTGCTGATTATGTTTGTTCCTCAATAGAGGTCGGCAGCTGCACCATGCACACAAATCAATGTACAGCCAGCTCAGCGCTGCCTGCCTGCTAGGGCATCTCACAAACACAACCGCTATACAAGTGCTGCACACAGCGCACCGCTCGTCACACAGACACACAACACCGTCTACACATACAATTTTTTTTTTCTATTTGATACTTTGTTAATCTAATTTAGTAAATATACAACATTTTCCAGGCACTTAAGTACAGATATAGGAAGTACAAGTGTCTGTCATTCTTTCTGCTTCTTTACTTCTCTCTGAACCATATCAGTTTTTAAGGAAAAACGAGCTCACATGACGGAGGAGAATAGAAAGATGAAGAAAGAGCTAACCGGCGGATTTCCATTCATTTCTATTATAGGACAGCAAGTTTGCCCTGCTACTCGATACTTCCATAATCGTAAAAAAACCCTTAAATTTCATCTTTTCCTTTTCCGCTGTCATCTGATCCCACTTCTTACATCTGTATTGTTCTAAATTTGACCTTTTCATTCTAAAAAAAATGGAAGTTCAACATAAAACCAGAAAAGAATGGATGATCAGTAATGGATAAAAAAGGCAAAAATTTGCAGTTTACCAAGTATATATTAAAATAATTTAAAAAAAAAAAATATCTGCCACTTGCCAGTCCAAACACCTTAGGGAAATCAAGTTTCCAAGCAGAAACTTTGGTGAGAGCTGCTGGGTAAGGAGGCTCTGGGCCTAGTGTGTGTTGCCCACCTGAGGCTGCACCTCTTACAAGACATGGAGCCAAAACATATCTGAGGTCTCGATGCAAAACGTAGCAACTCCTTAGAGTGAACGGGTTACATTTTAAACAAATGTTAACACGAGCATCATACAGATGCATAACCGCATCCAATACTCACACTACAGAACATGGAACCTCAAACTTTATAACTGCCATAGGTCTATTATTTCCCTCAATATATTATTATGGAATGTAAGAAAACACTGAACACAAGGCGGCTGTAAGCCGAGGACATCACAAAAAGCCGACATAAGACAACAAATGCTGCAGTTTATTTTCTTCAGTGTCACTTTATGTGGATAGTACCAGAAGGGGGGTACAAGTCATTAAAGTGCTTACTTGGTTCTTTTTTTTTTTTTTAATAATTTATGCAATTTTAAGCATTTGTGTATAAATTTTTTAATAAGCCACCCTGGAGCAAAATGGCCATTAGCAGCCCGTGCACTGCTGTCCAATCATCTCAGGCCAGGATCACTCGCACAGCACTCTTGCTTTTTATGACAAGATAAAATGCTTTTAAAGCAATTTGCACGAATATGGAAATTTCCTTACATTTTTTTTTTCTAGATGCTTTCCTTAGCCGTAGGGGACAGATGTGTGCATTTTTAAGTGTCTTTCAGTGTATAATATATGTAGCAGAGCTGGGTTTGTCAATAATGGCGTATGTGTAGCTATTACTGTACTATTACTTCAGGGATGCTGCTTGTTTTACTAAAGCCCTAAATAATCAGGGATTATACAATCATTGATATTTTTGTCGACAAAGTGATGGTCACTCAACTTTTGATTGTTTTTTTTTTCCAAAGAATTCTAAGATTGGAAATATAAAGTTAAATTTTCCAAGTATCATTGGTTTGTAGTGTCTGGGAAAGGACGGTGGATTATATCATATTTCTCCACAACGCTCGCTGGGTATGTTCCCGTGTGTATCCACAGCTTCACACCGACTGTGCTTTCTGCAGCTGTCTGCTTCACAGCCTTGATAATTTAACTGTCGCAATTCTTGTTTTCTGTAACTGTCCCTAAAATAACAGGTTTCCATCTTAAACAAACATTCCCACGTTGGAGAAAAGGCTGCGATTTAAGCGGGTCCCTCCGAGTGCTCTGTTTGCACAGATCTCTTCACTAGAGGTCCCCTCCTGACGAAGTGACTTATTAAAGTTTAAACAGTAATTAACAGAACAATAAAAATAAAGGGATGTTTGGGGAGCTGTAGCACACACTGGGTTTTTGGCAGCGCCAGCACTTTCCAGTGCCCTGTGCTGGCAGGGAAAGGCTGTAGCAGCGCCAGAGAAATAAATTGTAGAACGAGAGGATGGATGAGAGGCAGAGGGTGAGGCTGATGTGTGGGGAACCTGGGATACAGGGGTCATGACACGCTGTGTGACCCAAGCGTCAGGATTTGGGAGGCAAATGTGTGTGGCACGCAGCTCAGCAAACTGCTGCGCATTCATCGTATGGCACAGACAGGAATACAGAGGATGCAGCAGTGGTCTCAGAGATTGGAGTTATTCTAAAAAATATACCAGAAGACACACTTCATATTAGTATAGATGAGATGTGGTTTCAGATATGTTCATTGTAAATCTTATACTTAATAGTATCGCGATATGTCAAAATAATTTGAATAGGGTATGATATGGATCTCCAGTTTCTATAAGTTGAAAGTTTAAAAACGACAAAACTTGTGTGTATGTGACGTATTTATATAGGCAGAGAAGAGAGGACAGACTCAGATCTAGTGTGTGTCAGTGGAAGTCTTAGGAGGAAAGTGATCTTGTGTCTATATTATCCCATACATAAAGGAGGATCTGTTACAATCGTTATGAACAGACATTATCAACACCAGCTCCACTTGCTTGCATTTGCTAAGTCTGTTGTCAACCATCTGGGGATAGGAATTACAGTCACCTTCCTAATCCTATACATACTAAACCCTAAAGCGGGTTACAGAGGATGGAAGAAGCAGGTGGAGAATACTGGCAAAATAAATTTGAATGATTCAGCAAAGTTGGGTTTGACCGGTCCAAATGACACCGGAATAATCATCACAAGCTAAAATAAAAACACAAAGAGAAGCCGAATAATGATACAGGTGACGCTCAGACACAGGGTCTGTTTTAGCCAGACATAGACGTTCACACAGAAAAGCACACACAGACAAAGTCCCCTCTCCAGCGCGAGGCTGTCAGGTAAATTAGATCTGAAAGCTGACAATTTCTGACCATATTTCCTTGATTATTTCAAACAAATGCACACCAGCCGCTGTAAGGAGATTAAAGTGACATAAACGTCCCGGGTGGGAGGAGGGAGGGCAGAGAATTCAGGTCACCCCCATCCGTCCCCCATCTGACAGCCGCTATATCGCTATCCAATCCAATAAAATCCCCCCCCCCTTTGCTTTAATTAATTTTACAGCTAGCTTGCTTAATTACTTTCAATCAAAATCCTCCTGCCATCACAAAATTAGAAATGGTTGAGCTCCATTAGCCTAAATTCTTCATTTCCATACAGATCTCGTCCATGCAATTCTCTTCTACATGCTCCCTCACTTTGGGAGGCCTAAGCTAGTCAATCACTGGGGGCTCATACACTTGGGAGGCCAGAATAAGCCAGGGGCTAGGAGATCATAGCCCCAGGGGGCATGAGTAAAACAGAGGTTGGAGGATTACATGCGTGAGTGAGCTGAATGCAGGGGCATCGCACTACTGGAAAGTCTGACAATACAGTTGGGGAACCAACAATACTCGCAGGAGGCTGGAGAAGCGGGATCACATTCCTGGGAGACATGAATTAGCTAAGCACATCGTACTCCCAGGAGGCTTGAGTAAGCCATTTACAGGCCTGGTTGTGCTCCGCGGTGTGATATCACACAATGAACTTGATGTATGTGGGGGATTATACAGTTAGAGGATCATACTCATGAGAAGCCTGAGTGAGCTGGCACTGTTGGAAAAGGCTCATGTCACTTGGGGGTAGATGAATGTCTTAATCAAATTAGAGTCTAGAGATCACTCAACATAGGAGGGCTGTGTCCGGACCATGCCAGGGGATCACACTTCCACAGACACAAGCTCACTATAGGCAGATTAAATACCAGGGAGATGATCACTCTTGTGTGAGGTCAGAGCACAGAGTTGAATGCTTCCGTGAGATCTCAAACTGGATACATCCGTCAAGAGAATAATGTAAGAGGCTCCAAGGAACGGTTTCACTTAAGGGGGCTTTACACGCTACGATATCGCTAATGCGAAGTCGTTGGGGTCACGGAATTGGTGATGCACATCCGGCTGCATTAGCGATGCCGTTGCGTGTGACACCTATGAGCGATTTTGCATCGTCGCAAAAACGTGCAAAATCGCTCATCGGTGACATGGGGGTCCATTCTCAAATATCGTTACTGCAGCAGTAACGAAGTTATTCCTCGTTCCTGCGGCAGCACACATCGCTCCGTGTGACACCGCAGGAACGAGGAAGCTCTCCTTACCTGCCTCCCGGCCACAATGCGTAAGGAAGCCCCTCCGCTTCTATTGGGCGGTGGTTCAGTGACGCAGCTGTGACGCTGAACGAACCGCCCCCTTAGAAAGGAGGCGGTTCGCCAGTCACAGCGACGTCGCCGGGCAGGTAAGTATGTGTGACAGGTCTGGGCGAAGTTGTGCGGCATGGGCAGCGATTTGCCCGTGTCGCACAACAGATGGGGGCGGGTACCCACGCTAGCGATATCGGTACCGACATCGCAGCATGTAAAGCAGCCTTAAGGCAGCGCCAGAGGTTAGATATCAGCTAGCTTCTCCTACCAATATGCAAGGAGATGAGTAGCTTCCAGATAATACTAGTAATGCTTATCCAACATGAAAAGCATAGGAATGGACAAGTACATAACAAATTGTTTGCTCCACATTTCCCCCAGACAAGCTTTTAAGTGAAGTACTATCTATGGGTAACTAGTCGAGTTGAGCGGACTTCTAATAATCCGGGTCC
This sequence comes from Anomaloglossus baeobatrachus, assembly GCF_048569485.1. Taxonomy (NCBI): domain Eukaryota; kingdom Metazoa; phylum Chordata; class Amphibia; order Anura; family Aromobatidae; genus Anomaloglossus; species Anomaloglossus baeobatrachus. The sequence goes on along the minus strand of NC_134363.1, from coordinate 183,011,565 downwards.
AGCGGATCCGTCGCGGGTTGGAAAAGAAGTCCGGATCCGATCCGGAATCCTGACCCATGTATGTGAATGGGTAGTGGATCTGGGAGGAGAGAGAGAAGAGAGAGAGAAGAGAGAGAGAAAATAAATAAATATATCCCGGATCCGGATCGTGCAGCCGGATTCCCGCGTCCGGGTCGGACCCGGATCGGACGCAGAAACCGCGCGGATCAGGATTTTTACAGTTCGGGTCCGCTCAACACAAGTAACTAGGAATCGCTCTCCCGGGGCCAATGAGTGGACAAGAGCATTGGGGTGAAATTGGTAGCCTCTTGCTGAATATGTTTACAAATCATCAGAATGTACACTCAACATAAAAATTATCTCTATTTACCTACTGCAACAAATAAATACAACTATGCCATATTTTAGCTTGATTAATAAAGCCTTTTTTATACTCCCCTACTGGCAGCAGATAAGATACACATTAAAGGAGGTCCAACCTCCTGCAAATGCGCCCTACAGAGCACAGGCCGGTAATGTGGCTTGACACATAGGAGCCTGTTATTTTTTCTGTCATCGCTTGGATGAAGCTGTTCATAACAATCAGTGTTACATTTTATCTAACTAAAAACAGAATTGCTGGTGTGATGATGTACTACAGCACTGCGAGTGTTAGCGACACAAGCGGACTCATCAATTAAACTGTGCCTTTACACTCCGCAGAATAATAGATCATGGGAGACAGATGTCAGTAACAAGTGCTGCATTTTTCTTAAACTTACACAGTAACTTTTGAGTTGTAGCCAACTGCACACTAATGTCAGACATTTAAAGAAAGTGTTAACATGAACCCCAGAATTTCAAAGTTGCAAATTTGCTCTGTTCAGATTGGTGCTGAGTGTCTGGATTAATAATATTTTCCTAAGCAAAACAAAATCCAAAAGGAAAAGATCCAATTTTTTGTTTTTTCTTTTGTTTGCGCTGCATAAACTGACCTGAAGCTTATTTTTAAAAAATCCCTAACATGTCAATTCCTCTTGTGAGTACGCTGAGTGTTGTGTGTGGATTTTCTCCTTAGAATGGCATTACCTGTGGAAAATCCGCAGGTAAAAAAAAAACCAAACCCTGCATTATTGCTTGTCTGCTGCAGAAACACTGAAAACCACACGACAGTACAAATAAAGTTTTGTCAAAGTCCAATACCAGGAAGTATAAAAAAAACAACAAAGCCGCTTGCTTTAAAAAGCAAAACACAGAATCAAAAACGTGATAAACAAAAAAAAAAAGCAAAACACAAGTAACCTAGTTTACTTTAGTTTAATTTTCATTGTGGGAAGTTAGATTAAAGAGAACCTGTCATCAGAAATTTAGCTTGAAACCTAAAAGTTTCCCCCTCTGCAGCTCCTGGGCTGCATTCTAGCAGGTTCCTGTACTTTTTGTGGCCCCTTTTAAACCAAATTAAATACTTTATAAACTTGTACCTTTTGCTATGTAAATTTTGTAAATCGTCCATGGGGGCGGGCTCTCTGCTGACCGTTGCTGTTCCTCCAGCACATTGACACCGTCCCCCCACGCTCCATTTCATCCATCAGGACGCCGCCCACTGCGCCCGAGGTGCCGCCCACGCCAGGATCGCTGGTGACGTGTGTCACAAGCACGAGATTATGGGCTGCGCTGTGATTGCATTGCAAGTGCCCGCCCATAATCTCATGGACGCGCTTTCCCCCCACTGCCTCCAGCGTTCTGCGCAAGCGCTCGCCGGCCAAATAACCCGACGTCACCTCCTTCCCATCTTACCCTGCAGCAGGGCAAGATGGGAAAGAGGTGACGTCGGGTCATCTGGCCAGCAAGCGCTTGCGCAGAATGCTGGAGGAAGAGGGGAAAGTGCGGTCACGAGGTTATGGGCGGCACTTGCTGATGACACTCACAGCGCCGCCCATAACCTCGTGCCTGCGCAAAACGTCACCAGCGGTCACACGTGCACACAGTGCACAGTCCCGCTACAGTCGCACAGCGCATGCGCGGGACCAAGGGCGCCCAGGGATGGCGTCCTGAGATATGAAATTCAGCGTTGGGGGGCAGCGTAAATCTGCTGGATGAACAGCAACGGTCAGCAGAGAGCCCGCCCCCATGGACGATTTACAAAATTTACATAGCAAAAGGTACAAGTTTATAAAGTATTTAATTTGGTTTAAAAGGGGCCACAAAAAGTACAGGAACCTGCTAGAATGCAGCCCAGGAACTGCAGAGGGGGAAACTTTTAGGTTTAAAGCAAAATTTCTGATGACAGGTTCCCTTTAAAGGGAACCTGTCACCAGATTTGGCGACTATAAGCTGCGGACAGCCACCAGTGGGCTCTTATATACAGCATTCTAATGTGCTGTATATAAGAGCTCAGGTCGCTATGTAGAACGTAAAAATGACTTTGTAATACTCACCTGAGGGGCGGTGCGGTGCAGACTGGTTGGATGGGTGTCTCCGTTCTGCGGTGGCGGCGCCTTCTCTTTTGGCCATTTTTGTCCTCCTATGCGTCCTACGTCATGCACACGAGCCGGCAATGAGGTCCTGCGCAGGCGCACTATAATACTTTGTCCCGCCCTGCTCAGGGCAGATCAATGTGCGCCTGTGCAGGACCCCAGTGTCTGCTTGTGTAGGACCCCAGTGTCTGCTTGTGTGGATGACGCAGGACGCATCATGCACCCAGGCTTCAGAAGAAGGAAGGCAACGATGGCCGGAAGAGGAGGCACTGGTACCAGAGAACGGAGCCACCCATCCGAGCAGTCTGCCCCGCCCCACAGGTGAGTATTATAAAGTGATTTTTACATTCTACACAGCGGCCTGGGCTCTTATATACAGCATTCTAACATGCTGTATATAAGAGCCCACTAGTGGTGGCCGCAGCTTATAGGCCCCAAATCTGGTGACCGGTTCCCTTTCAAGAAGGAGAGTTTCATGAAGTGGTTTCCACTTGAAAATCATACCATTTTTGACTGCCTCAAAAAACTTTACGTAGCCTAAGATATTTAGGCCTCATTTAAGCATCAGGGTTTTGTTTCTTTGTTTTTTAATATAAGAGAAAAAAAACAGCTTTTTCATCCATTTTTGGTGTAAGTGTTCATTTTTACCATCAGTATGCCATTAATTTTTCTCGTACGCAAAACAAACAAACATCTCCAACCCGTTAAACCGTAAAAAACAGACAACACTTGGATGACACATGAAGCATCCAAATGCGGTTTGTTTCTTTTTAACAGATCCATTGACTTGATCAGAAATGGTCTTAGCGCACCTTTTTTTTTTTTTTTTTTTTTTTAAATGGCCTCTAAAGGCTCTGTCACACACACAGATAAATCTGCGGCAGATCTGTGGTTGCAGTGAAATTGTGGACAATCAGTGCCAGGTTTATGGCTGTGTACAAATGGAACAATATGTCCATGATTTCACTGCAACCACAGATCTGCCAAAGATTTATCTGTGTGTGTGACAGGGCCTTTAGAGCCTCTGTCATTGTACACACCAGCTTTAATGAAGAGGTGGCCAGGAGAAAGATGCACCTAATTAATTAAGAGGCAAACACCACTTAATGACTTAAGCGCATCCTATCACTGCAGATCACTTCACCAGAAATGTTACTAAAGATCCTGGAGTGGATTTCTGGCATAAGTTTTATCACCAAAGTGGCGTAACTTTTGAAGAATTAGTTGAGCCGGGCTTCACAGCGTCCTGCCCATGGTCTGTCCACTTTGACAAGTCAGACCAAGACCAGCATGAAAGCACCAAAAGACAAAACATTTTTGCTCAACTTCCATCTGTGTGTCACCCATCCAAAAGTAATGGATTGACTTTTTTCAGAGGTGTCATTCTAGTTGCTTCCGTTTTTTTTCTCTTATAGGTTTTTGCTTTTCAGTGAAGCAGGTGGATTGCACATTTTTTATGCTCCAACTCTTAACAATGGATCAGTTAAAAATGGATGAAAGTCAGCTGAAGCGCTGAAGTACAAGATCTCCTCAGTGTGACTTGTTTTACATGGATCCCATGGGCTGTAATGGCAGAGTCTAATATATAAATCAGATGAGAATAGGACCAGTTCAGAATCTCATGGATCAGAGACGTGGATTTCTTTTTACAAGTAATGTGTGTGTGGCTCAGTGAAACCTAATGGGCCACTGTGCTGTTCCAAAAAAACCCAGAAAACAGTAGGGTACATGACACAAATGTGTGAATGTAGCCGAGGGCTGGGGCCTAGGTTTATAATGGCAATGTATCTGGAAGACATACTACACAGGTGATCTGTAAGTGATTGTTGTTTTTTTCACTTGTATGGGCAACTCCGAAGAAAATAGTGCATGCTACAATAGTTTTTTTTTCCTGACATGGGCTGATAGTGCATTTGACCAATTACATGGGTCAGTGTGGTGTTGATTTCTATTCAGACAGCATACTTCCTTATACGTGTCTGAATGAGCCCTAATAGTAAGTTTGTCCAGATTCTGGTGCAAGGACAGCAGCCAGGGACTAGGACAGGTTTAGTGACCGACCATGACAGCTGCTGATGGATTCCTGTGAAAAGGACATTTCACAGAGTCTTTTAATTTAATGTGAGCACCTTCCACAATTTCAGCAGTGCTACTGATTCTAGAATAGGTTTTTTTTCTATGTCCCGCTTATTCAGGGGGCATTACTTTGGAACAAATAAGTACATTTTCTTTGTATCCAACTGGACTTATAACATAGAACGTCTCTATGTGTTTTCTTTACTCCTCTACTACAGAAATTCTCTGTTATACACCCAGTTGGTTGGCAGGCACATTTTTGTCTTTATTAACGAATAGTATATCTTTGGAATAGAGCGGCACAGAAAAAAAAATTCCAGAATTGAAATCAGCAGCAACTGGAGGATGCACTCAGCTTAAACTAAAAAATCCAAAGAAATGTCCTCTTTAAAGGTACCTGTCAACAAGGTTTTGCTACCCCATCTGATAGCCGCACAATGCAGAGATCCTGATTCCAGCTATGTGTCACTTACTGAGCTGCTAGCTGTCATTTTGATAAAATCACTGTCTTGTCTGCTGCAGATCTAACAGTAGTCTGAATGCGGAACTGTATATGATCCCGGCACCACTACATTCCACCCATGCACAGTGTATATAGAAAGCTGTCAGTCAGTGGTGGGGGCAGGATTATACAGAGCTCATGAATATGGGGGACTACCTGGCAGCAGCTTTATTAGTCCTCAGTGATGATAATAATCTGCTGATAAAACAGGGATTTAAATAAGAATCTCTTTACAATATTATGCTCCAAGTTTAGGTGGCAAAAACCTGGTAACAGACTCCCTTTAAAAAAGTGGTGTGTAAAAAACATAACTTTGACATTAGGACACATTACCTATAAAATCAGGCAGTATTTATACAGTAGTATGTAAAGGTTTGGGCACCCCTGGTCATTACTGTTATTGTGAACAGTTAAGCAAGTTTAAGATTAAATGATTTCTAAAAGCATAAAGTTACAGCTGACACTTTTCCTTTGTAGTTTAGGCAATAAAAAATATATATTCATCTTTTACATTTTAAAAATTGCAAAAAGGAAAATTGGCCAATGTAAAAATTTGGACACCCTTGGAGATTTGTGCTCAGATAGCTTTGACCGAGGTTTCAGACCTTAAATATCCTGTTAGGGTTATGGCGTGTTCACTATCATCATTAGGAAAGGCAGGGTAATGGAAATTTCACATCTTCATAAAAAACAGCCTTCTCTAACCCTATGCCAAAAAATAGCAGTTATGGGTTCTTCTAAACAGCTGCCTAGCACTCTGAAAATGAAAATTGTGGAGGTCCACAAAGCAGGAGAAGGCTATGAGAAGATAGCAAAGCAATTTCACGTTGCCCTCTCCTCAATTCGAAATGTAATTACGAAATGACAGTTACCAGGAACAATGGAGGTCAAGAGAAGGTCAGGAAGACCAAGCAAAACGTCTGTGAGAGCTGCTTGTAGGATTCCTAGAGAGGCAAATCAGAACCCTGCATGACTGTAAAAGACCTTCAGGAAGATTTAGCAGACTCTGGAGTTGTGGTACATTGTTCTACTGTTCAGAGACACCTGCACAAACATGGCCTTCATGGAAGTGTCATTAGAAGAAAACCTCTCCTGCATCCTCATCATAAAAATCAGCGTCAGAAGTCTGCAAAAGTAAATCTAAACAAGCCTGATGCATTTTGGAAACAAGCCCTGGGGACCGATGAGATTCTAATAGAATTCTGGCCACAATGATCAAAAAGGTATATGTGGAGAAAAAAGGGCACAGAATTTCAGGAAAAGAACATCCACAAAACCATTAAGCATGGGGGTGGATCAATCATGCTTTGGGGTTGTGTTGCAGCCAATGGCACAGGGAACATTTCACAGGTAGAGGGAATAATGGATTCAATAAAATTTCAACAAATTCTTGATGCAAAACATAACACCATCTGTAAAGAAGCTGAAGTTGAAAAGGGGAGAAATGAGGATGTCTTCTACAAATGGATAAAGATACTAAACAAGCGTCAAAATCCACAATAGACTACCTCAAAAGGCGCAAGCTGAAGGTTTTACAACGGCCTCACAATTCCCTAATCTGAACATTGCAAATCTGTGGCTAGACCTCAAAAAAGCCGTGCATGCAAGACAAGCCAGGAATCTCACAGAACTGGAAGACGAGCCAGGAATCTCACAGAACTGGAAGACGAGCCAGGAATCTCACAGAACTGGAAGACGAGCCAGGAATCTCACAGAACATCTTCAAGGAAGAATGGATGAAAATCCCACAAACAAGAATTGAAAGACTCTTGACTGCTACAAAAATAATTTACAAGGTTGTGATACTTGCCAAAGGGGGTCCTACTAGATACTAACCATGCAGGGTGCCCAAACATTTGCATCGGCCCATTTTCATTTTTTGTTAATTTTAAAATGTAAAATGATTTTTTTTTTGCCTAAAATACAAATGAAATGTGTCATCTTTAAATCTATGCCTTTTAGAGATCATTTCATCTTAAAGTTTAACTGTTCACAATATCAGTCATTTTGACCAGGGGTGCCCAAACTTTTATATGCCACTGTATATTTCGTTGAAAGTTAACACATCAAGACTGTATTCATACAATCTGCTACTTTTTGCTGTATTTTCCTTAAATGACGTTAAATCGCCATGATTTTATCATGAAATGTTTTTTGTGAAATCACATAAAAAATGCATTGGGTACACATGTGAACACGGCCTAACTTATTGAAGACATTCCTGGCCACTGTTTAGCTCCCACAGGGAGATTACATATATACCTGGCTCCCTTTAGCTACCGGGAACTTGCTCAGCCTTTTAAGCGAAATGTTGAGATTTCATATAATTGCGTAGAGAAGCAGTGCAGTGATTTTTCTAGACAAGCTTTCAAAACAATTCATTCAAGTCCTGCTGCGGACAGGACACGTGTTAATGATATGTTAACCCTCCTATGTCTTTAGTTGCTAATTTCCCCTTAAGAATAAAGTTATAATTTTTCGTTGTCATAACAGAGTCAAAAATGGAGATGTGTCCTGTACCCTCTAAATGTCCTCCTTGAGCCAGTAAACTCATAACTACACAATCCACAGTTGTCCCGACATTTCTCACTTTGCAGAACAACTGTTCTTATTCCACAACTGTTGTAAAAAGTGCTACTGCCCTCACCCGACAAAGCTACACAATCCCAAAACAAGGGCTCGTCTGCCGAAAAATGTTATTAAGAAAATGCTCTGCCAAAGCCAAAAGGACAAACCGCGACACCTGTTACATGGAGACAACTGTCTGATTCTGCAGTTAGTAAGTGACAATCAGGACATATAGACGACCCTGGAGGAGAGGGAAAGGCAGACACTATGGCAATGCAGGTTATAGTCGCCTAGCTGCAAATATCAGGTTAGTCACAGGCCACAGAGGCAAAGGGTACCACAAAAGGGTATGCACACACCCTGGGACGCAGCAAAAACATGGGATGTACAAATGTATCCATTTATGGGGATCCTCCAGTATCCGTAATAAAAAACGTTTAGGTTATTAGCAACCAGTCTATATATATTGATAATTGAAGCCGCTTTGCAAATAGTTTTGATTTAAAACCTCCTATTGTTTTGTGTATACAGTTCCTATACATCTCCATGGTTATAAAGTACATTGCACTGCAGTCAATGAAAGTAAGTTCTTAGGAGGGACTGATGTGACTGCATCTGACTACACAGGGTGTGTGTGTGTAGTCTGTTTCCATGGAGACAGATCTGTAAAAAAAACAACTATACAAAACTTTTACATAAAAATTTGCAAAGTTGCTTTTTTTTCCCCATCTCATTCTAAATTCCTTGAAGCAATATATTTGGTTTTCATGATGGACACAGGCTCAACTTTCCTAACATTTTAAGTAATCTGTATGGACATGCTACCAATTGTTTAATCATTCTGAAAAATTAAGAAAGCTCACTCCCATATAAAAAGATGTACAGGTTTCCTTATAGTATACGTAATATATAGATAATTACCCCAAAAAGCGCTTCCACTTGAGAGCCAGAGGACAAATCCAAGAATGGTAAAATGCAGATGGAATTTATTGGGTTAAAACATCGCGTTTCGGTTATCTCTGTAGCCTTCATCAGGTGTAAAACATTAAATAAATCGCAGATAGATATAGATTGCGTCCAAAGGACACAGAATCTATATCTCTGCAATTTATTGAATGTTTTACACCTGTTAAAGGCTACATACCCGAAACGCGTTTTAACCCAATAAATTGCATCTGCATTTTACCTTTCCTGACATTGTCCTCTGGATCTCAAATGGAAGCGCTTTTTGGGGTATTATTGTAGATTGCTTGGCCAATCATCTGTGTGATTCAGACGGAGGAATTATCTTCACAGCAACCTTCTGTGAGCAGCGTCCGACCGTTGCGATCCATTGGACCACCGCACAGCTCATTACATGCTCTTTATACTTCACCATAAGTTGAGTGTATTTCAAGATTCACCGCTTATACTATCCCACCTACTACCAGAGCCTTGTTGTCTCCCATTTTCCGCTGTAGGATTAGTTTCAATTCATAGTATGGGTAGCAAGAGGAGGATTTCATTTTGGCTGGAGGCACACAGCTGACCCGGGCTCTCAAACAGTTGTTCGCGTTGCTTTGCCGTGTGCCTCGTCACATTTCCTCGCTATGTCCTTTCCAGGCCCAAAATGGCCTTAATTTTTTTATTACCTGTTTGACTCTGCTGCCTTATTGCTCGCTCCTAGTTAATGGTCCCGTAACCACGGAAACCAAACGAATACAGAGTCACTAGAGAATGGAATGATTAAACAGGTTGCCCTTGCAAAACAAATTTACTTCAAGTAGAAATGTGTGCGGGGAAGAGTGCTGACATCGTGGATGCTCAGCGCACCCCGGAGTGCAGCCCTCTGCACCTGTGGACAATAAACCTGGTGGAGAGGATCAGCACATCCAGCAGGCCCTTATCACCCTCTCATACATGGATAGCAGCACTCTAGCACTCTTACTGTCCTATGTACTGTACACATATTGTAAAGCAATTAATCGCCATCTTTGTTGTGAGCCTTCAGCATCCTTGGTATTAATAAAACACATTAAATCTGTCATTGAGCCGGCTCTTTCACCCTGTTTAATTCTTCATTCACGAAAAAAAAGAAACCAGCAACTGACCCGGACAGGATTGTCCCGAGTACCCACAAGACTGAGTTTGGGGTTTAGCACACAATATTCTTGGTGACCTCCAGCTCGTTAGTAAGAAGCTCCAAGCAGATCCTACTCCAGCCCCTCCTTCATGATCTAACAAGCACCCTAGTCACTTAGCTCAGCTAACAGGTGTCCCCCCGTTCTCCAGCACTGATCAAGTGTCACTTTTTTTTTTTTATTCAAGTCACAGAACAAAGTCAGCCTGTCCCCCCCCCCTCCCCAGAAGCTGAAACTGACAGCTGGCTCCCTGCAATCATTATTCCATAAGACGGCTCCTGCTGCCCTTCTCTAAGTAATATGGAGAATATGCTTACAACACTTTACTCCTCAGGCTGCTGGATGGCAAATATGGCTATCAAAGCGGCAATAAGGGACCACAAAGAATCAAGCTCTACCCAGGCACATGGATTAGGAGACTACTCGCTAGACATTTCTGCTGTTTCTTGTTGTCACACTTATTCCATATATTATCTCACAGTTTTCACATTGGATACTGCTTCCTCACCACGACTCCTACATTTGTTCCCATTGTGTATGCCACATGAAAACCTTTAAAAATAACTGAACTGATAAAAAACTTTTCTTTTTTTAATTCCAATTAACATTAATTTTTGTACTGATGTCCGGCTTTATTCCTATCTAAATTGACAACTTTAAATGGAAACACAATGAAATATATTTTTATGTTCGTTTTGCTTCCTATTTCATTAGAACTATTTATTAATATTTAATATCATGTGAAAACCACAGGTTTATGGCACTTATTTCTATATTCTACCCTGGTGAACCGTGATTTCCTGGAGTTGAACTGAAGGACAATGCTCCTAGTAGTTCACCTTTTCTATATCACTATGTTAGCAGGAACTAACTCTGGGATTACAGCAGTTTATTGGCCACTTTTTCACCATTTTGCTTATATTTGTACTGATCTTTACTTATTCCAATCCTTTTACAGTAATCTGGAGGCAGGAGAGACGTAGGGGGCGCCACATTCCCTTCAATAGAGTAAGGTAATTGAAGCCAAGACTCTTGCAATTACTTTCCTTGTCAAGTTTTCATTTTCTACTTCCTAAAAGCTTTCAAATGAAGAGCTTCTGGCAGTGGGAAAAACAGATTATGATAAACATGAAAATGTTTTATGAGAACTGGACTTCTCAGCACCAATGATAAATATGTGTGAAAAAGGCAATCCACAATTTACAAGTCAGCAGATGTATGAGCCACCGTCGCTTGTATTCACACCAGTTTACTGACTTTTTGAGACTTTCGGAATCTTTCATTTTTTTTTTAAATTACAATATTTTCTATTTTTTGATTGTCTCATGGATTACAGTGAAGTTGTTTTATAAACTTTTGAGCACTGTAACTTTTATTGTTGTGTGAACCACCTGATTAACCTTGGACATATGCATTCCTTGTAGTTTGACAGAGATGAGCTTTATAAGTAATTTTCCTATAGATCTATATTGTTCTCTCAGGGTGTGGTGTCAGTACACAAAGCTAAGGTTACGTCACATCTCCTCACAGCGGACCTGAAGATACTTCTGCTCCCACCTGTGATAGAGCCAGAGCCTCGGATGCCGTTAATTCCAGCCTCGGGCCCTGACAACCTGTACACAGGGGGTGGAACTGGAGCTCACATTTGTTTGGGATGGGATATAATCTGGTTTTCCATCACATGCTCATCTCCTCTTCTGAGAGAAACAATGTGTGATGTATGCTGCAGCCCACAAACACCAGTGACGCCCCCATATGGCAGCAGCCTGTACTGCTCACCTGGGGCCTGATCACTACCATGCCTCCTCATATTCACATATACATGCAGAATAGTACCTGGAGGCCTGATCACTACCATGCCTCCTCATATTCACATATACATGCAGAATAGTACCTGGAGGCCTGATCACTACCATGCCTCCTCATATTCACATATACATGCGGAATAGTACCTGGAGGCCTGATCACTACCATGCCTCCTCATATTCACATATACATGCGGAATAGTACCTGGAGGCCTGATCACTACCATGCCTCCTCATATTCACATATACATGGAGAATAGTACCTGGAGGCCTGATCACTACCATGCCTCCTCATATTCACATATACATGGAGAATAGTACCTGGAGGCCTGATCACTACCATGCCTCCTCATATTCACATATACATGCGGAATAGTACCTGGAGGCCTGATCACTACCATGCCTCCTCATATTCACATATACATGGAGAATAGTACCTGGAGGCCTGATCACTACCATGCCTCCTCATATTCACATATACATGGAGAATAGTACCTGGAGGCCTGATCACTACCATGCCTCCTCATATTCACATATACATGCAGAATAGTACCTGGAGGCCTGATCACTACCATGCCTCCTCATATTCACATATACATGGAGAATAGTACCTGGAGGCCTGATCACTACCATGCCTCCTCATATTCACATATACATGCGGAATAGTACCTGGAGGCCTGATCACTACCATGCCTCCTCATATTCACATATACATGGAGAATAGTACCTGGAGGCCTGATCACTACCATGCCTCCTCATATTCACATATACATGCAGAATAGTACCTGGAGGCCTGATCACTACCATGCCTCCTCATATTCACATATACATGCGGAATAGTACCTGGAGGCCTGATCACTACCATGCCTCCTCATATTCACATATACATGCAGAATAGTACCTGGAGGCCTGATCACTACCATGCCTCCTCATATTCACATATACATGCAGAATAGTACCTGGAGGCCTGATCACTACCATGCCTCCTCATATTCACATATACATGCGGAATAGTACCTGGAGGCCTGATCACTACCATGCCTCCTCATATTCACATATACATGCGGAATAGTACCTGGAGGCCTGATCACTACCATGCCTCCTCATATTCACATATACATGCGGAATAGTACCTGGAGGCCTGATCACTACCATGCCTCCTCATATTCACATATACATGCAGAATAGTACCTGGAGGCCTGATCACTACCATGCCTCCTCATATTCACATATACATGCGGAATAGTACCTGGAGGCCTGATCACTACCATGCCTCCTCATATTCACATATACATGCGGAATAGTACCTGGAGGCCTGATCACTACCATGCCTCCTCATATTCACATATACATGCGGAATAGTACCTGGAGGCCTGATCACTACCATGCCTCCTCATATTCACATATACATGGAGAATAGTACCTGGAGGCCTGATCACTACCATGCCTCCTCATATTCACATATACATGGAGAATAGTACCTGGAGGCCTGATCACTACCATGCCTCCTCATATTCACATATACATGGAGAATAGTACCTGGAGGCCTGATCACTACCATGCCTCCTCATATTCACATATACATGCGGAATAGTACCTGGAGGCCTGATCACTACCATGCCTCCTCATATTCACATATACATGGAGAATAGTACCTGGAGGCCTGATCACTACCATGCCTCCTCATATTCACATATACATGGAGAATAGTACCTGGAGGCCTGATCACTACCATGCCTCCTCATATTCACATATACATGCGGAATAGTACCTGGAGGCCTGATCACTACCATGCCTCCTCATATTCACATATACATGGAGAATAGTACCTGGAGGCCTGATCACTACCATGCCTCCTCATATTCACATATACATGCGGAATAGTACCTGGAGGCCTGATCACTACCATGCCTCCTCATATTCACATATACATGCAGAATAGTACCTGGAGGCCTGATCACTACCATGCCTCCTCATATTCACATATACATGCGGAATAGTACCTGGAGGCCTGATCACTACCATGCCTCCTCATATTCACATATACATGGAGAATAGTACCTGGAGGCCTGATCACTACCATGCCTCCTCATATTCACATATACATGCAGAATAGTGAGCAATCCGATATTGTAATGCATCATTTTATCAGAATCCAGTAGTCACATTTGTCCATCCTTTAGATGAAAACACTGAATATCCGCTTTCTACCAAGTTTCATCACTTGTTGCCGTTCAGGAGGTTCTTCCAACTATGAAAGTATTTGATACAAGCACCGAGCATTTACAATAATGTGTTTTGTACTGACTTGGTTGATAATTTTGCAATGTCCTGGACACAAGTTGGCAAAGTTTGCCTGATTACATTTACAGTAATCTTGTACTATTGATGTACAATCATGACCACAACCTTGTATTACAGAGACTACCTGTCCCACTGAGAAAATCTGATACGGTGAAAATGTATCATTGTAAATCCACAGATTTAAGCTAATCTTCTTTAACCGGATGATGGCTATATTCTAATACTTGCCGTATGTAATGTAATAATGTGCGCACACAATACGCACTCTCCATGTCGTAAACACATATATGATGTCACAATCAAGTGATTACTGACATTATAACGTACATTTATTTTCCAGGCTCCTCCCAGCCTCTGGGGAAATCACACTAAAAGAGGCTAATGCAAAGCAGATACTTCTTTTTCCTCTTTTTTTTTTTTTTTTTTTCTCATGACAGTGTTCACAAAATTTATTTTCCAACTCTTCTAATCTTTGGTACACAACCATTTAATTTACATAACCCAGCCCTCTCGTAAAGCACGAGGAAAAAAATATCTCAGCACTCGTTTAATTAAAAAATGTAAATTTGCTGTCATCTTGGGGCCTGGTGAGTTAGGGACGACAGTGGCATCTTTTACTGCTGACAGCAATGCACTGAACGTGTTTTGTGAACTGCAGGAAAATGAGATGATCAGGGACATGTGTGGACACAGGCCCAGAACACCGAAAACCGCCATCTCGCCCACCACGGAGGTAAATCCAGGACCTCACCGGGCAGCACCATCATCTATGCCAAGTGCAAAATGCAGTAGTAAAATTAACATTTGACTTGCAAATATGAGTCACAGAATTTAATGCTAATCAATCTCCATGATCAAAAAACATTATAAAAAAAAACCAAATTTGTAGAAAATGTCAAACAGTATTATAATCTGAATATTTACTGAAGAGAAGTGTGTCCACTTGAAGTACAGGTAGAATATATCTTTGTACCGTGTTAGCAGTAAAGATAAAAAAATTGCTTAAAAGAACTGAGTCGTCAGTGGCTGATGAGAAGGTGCAACCACCAAGTTGCGCGTCTACACGGTCTACGCCTGCCACCTCACAGCACATTATATGATCTGTAATTGGCATGTAGACTGAGAGTTGTAGTCCGACCAGAGACACATGTTGCACACATGATGCCTGCTCGGGATCCGCGTCTTTAGCACTGAACATATCCATCACTCCCAGGCTCTTAAGTCATTTGTCCATCACTGCTCGCTGCCAAATTAATAAATAATGGACGATACATGAAACTTTAGGGATGGCGCTAAATAAGTCAGTGCAAAATGTTAGATTTTATTAACAGTCTTTATATTACGTATTATAAATGAAGCGATCAGTGAGAGGCTCAGGCTCGTACAGGGCTCGTTATATGGGATGATGTTCGGAGCAGTAGACGTCGTCCCTCTTTTTTTGTTTTAAAGCTGAATCCGTGATCTCCTGGGTGTGATCAGTCACCACGGAAACCCCTGAGCACATGTGCGGCTGTAACCGTCTCTGCAGACAATGCCTGCAAGGTTCAACTGCCACCGACTGACTGACTGGCCACCGCTGCTTCCTCCCCCAGTGCTGCCTTCACCTGAGCCACCTCAAGACGGGAAGCAAACAGGGCTCCTCCCAAAAATAAAATATTAAATTACAGTAATGATCACTGCTCACAACAGCCACTGCCTTGTCCCAAATTAATGGCATTCCTTTCAGGTTACACAGAGTCTCACAAATCAAACCAGAAGTACCAGAACCTGGGATAGAATAACATGAGCCGAGCTCTCCCCTCTACCATAGCCTCTGTCTCCACTGTAGCCATACAGATCCTTGTAAAAGTCACACAGTACAGCGCTCCATGATAACAACCACAACACGCTGTATAATAGCAGCAGGGAACTGGCCCCCTCCATCACCATTGCACAATGGGCACAAGTCCACACAAACAGAACAAGACCCTGATCTGGCAGCCTGAGCTCACCCCTCCTGAATACTATGCCTCCAGCCCTGGAGTAATCACAATACCCAAAACTGACTTCTCCGGAGTCAGCGCCCTGTCACCATGTCACTCTGCTGTGCCCCGTGATAGGCACAAAACTTTTTGAGACAGCATTCCCCACACATTATAGGGGGGCTGACTATAAACGTTACTATAGAATGCTAAACAGAAACTATAGACAAACAATAGTCAAAGTGAAACGACACCAGTGAGTCAGGAAGAAACACAATGCAAATAACACACAAAAGCTCGTTTATTAAAACTTCTAATACATGGTAGGGTGAAAAGAGACAAGCAATGCCAGGTACTCACCATAGTCAGAGAATCCAAAGCTGAATTCACTTAAATAATCAACTTTCATAATACTTAATTAATATCTAATTGAGGCTGATTTGCTTCCCGGATCACAAGTTGTTTGACTGATGTCACTGTGTGTGTCTGTGGGAGCTCTGTCAGTGGAGAGGGGGGCAAGCTAGGATTGGCACAGCAGACACGGCAACGCCTCCTACCGGCCTTACCAACTGGTTAGAGGGCAGGTGAAAGATCAGTGTCCCTGCCCCTTTCCCTGTATGTATCTGCTTCTCTCTGAACAGTGCTGCCTCAGAGGTAGATGTGAAGTGAATGAGCTCCCAGCATGGAGTTTGCAAGGAGAAAAAAAAAAAACCACACACACAAGCCCAGTCACAGAGCCAGGCTGCCCTATCAGTGTGTCGCTCTCTCAGGGGCTGTCCTTCCTGCTACACAGGCTGCTTCCCAGAGCATGGAGTCCCTGACAGCGGAGGCGGCACACGACATTCCCTAACACACACTCATTACTGGTGTCCCAGTGTCTCCCACTGCCCCAGCACCCGGGACTCCTGGACCGACCCATCCCAAACCCTCCCTCACCGAAAGAAGAAAAGCTACAATGGTCAACAGACGAAAAGAGGAAATACAAACATTAGGAAATATTACACGTCTTTACTATAATGTAAACCAGGCTTGATAAAAAGCAACAATTAAAAAAGACGGCAAAATGAAGTCATTTTCACATCTACTGCTCTACTGAGACATTAATAAATTCCAAATGTCTGTAATACGCATAAAATCCAGGTGCAGATACTTTCCCGCAAACTGGAGAAAAATCTAACGAAGCGATTGCATTATAATAATCTATCCCCCGAGCACTTTTGTCAAATAAATACTTGGGGAGAAACGGTTTCATCTTTGCTGTCCGTGGAAATTTGGGAGTGTTAAAAATTATGCAACGTGCAATCCAAGTTTCTATGAATATATTCCCCTAAACTGGAATTCTGCGCCCCACAGTTCCCACAACTCCGTGACATGTGCAGACAGTCGTTCCCTGGCTTACAGTACTGTAACATTAACTTCTTTATTTCCGTTTTCACACAGGGTTATAACGAAGACCACAACATCCTGTATTATGACATTAGAGGTTGATATTATTTATCAGCCATTGAAGGCTTTGTGCAGATATGAAGCTGTCAATGGCAGCGGGAAATAGTCACTAATATCCACGAGTTTAGGTCGTGTTTTGCAAAGATGAAATCCTATAGATTATTTACATTTCTTCAGGATCTGTCAGTTTGTAATGTGTCCCGTGTAAATGTGTTGGTTTTCTCTTGATCTTACCTAAAAGACTCATTTAAAGTTCTATTTTAACCAAAACTATTTGTGATGATATAATCTTAGTCAGAGGCAGACAGAAGCTCGGGAGCAGGGCTGCTGCAATTCCCTTCATATATAATGCTTGAGTCCTACAGAAAAAGTCAAGCACATCTGGAAACACCAGACTCCATTCTCACTACAGATTGGGGTCTTGGAGTGGAGACCCTCATCCAATAACATATTAAGAACATACTGATGGCTATGCAATCAATGGTTTTGGTTGGGATTCCCCCTCTAAGATGTTGAGTGGTATAGAAAACCCATTTTGCATCTCTGTATCACAGTATAGAGAATATCTCCCAAGTGTCTCTTGCTCAGACCTGACCAGTTTTAATTGCATGTTCAGCTATGTGATACTTTAGTGGTCCAATAGAGGAATTGGACAGCAGCAGGATATCTTATGAATAGTGAAGTTTTGGGAGACTAAAGGCCGCTTTACACGCTGCGATCTCGTTACAGAGATCGCTAGCGTGCGTACCCGCCCCCATCGTTTGTGCGTCACAGGCAAAATCGCTGCCCGTGGCGCACAAAATCGCGCAGACCCGTCACACTACTTATCTGCCTAGCGATGTCACTGTGACCGGCGAACCGCCTCCTTTCTAAGGGGGCGGGTCGTGTGGCGTTACAGCGACGTCACTAAGCGGCCGCTCAATAGAAGCGGAGGGGCAGAGATGAGCGGCTGGAACATCCCGCCCACCTCCTTCCTTCCTCATTGCAGGCGGCCGCAGGTAAGGTGAGGTTCCTCGTTCCTGCGGTGTCACACATAGCGAAGTGTGCTGCCTCAGGAACGACGAACAACATCGTACCTGAAGCAGCAATGATAATTGAGAATAGGGGGGGGGATGTCACCGATTAGCAATTTTGAACGTTTTTGCGACGATTCAAAAATCGCTCATAGGTGTCACACACAACGACATCGCTAACGCGGCCGGATGTGCGTCACAAATTCCGTGACCCCGACATCACTTTAGCGATGTCATAGCGTGTGACGGGGCCTTTAGTCTTCAGTTGGTTTAATTCTGTAATGTAAAAACAGTGTTGCATAAACTAATTACAAAGACATTCTGTAGTGACGGCTGTTTGTGCTCCTGTAGCAGCTTTGTATACACTGGAAATCATGGAAGCCGGCAAACACTGACAATAGCATACAGACATTTTCTGCAACTATGGTAATAAATGCTACAATATGCTGGAAAGCGCACAATCCCTGCACATCCAGCTGCAGTCAGTGATATGGCTGCCAGGACGACCTCCATCAAGGCTAGGCCTTTTTGACACCTTGAAATTTCTGGTACTGAACTCTCCACCAACCACCCTCACACTTGTGGTTGCACCAGTATTTTGGACCTTGTTTTGCCGTTATACAGTGTGTCCACCCATATCCTGTCCACAGCCATTAACGTGAGAACGGCGGGAGCTATAGGCTTAGAAGTGGTGTCTAGGTATAGTAAAGTAACCATGCGCTACACAATGAAACCACCTATAGCGCCACCTGGTGGAAAGCGACGGAGTTAGCATTTTTATCTCAAAAACGGAACGAGATAGAAGAAAAAAAAAGTAAATTACAAAGTTGTAGGGCATCATCAATTCAATACAGAAATGCTATGATTAGAACATATAAAACTCACAAGGCTGCGGACGTGAAGCGATACCTCATGGAGACCTTCCAAGTCATTGGGTATGGAGGCTGTGTGGAGTGGCCTCCGCTCACCTGACCTGACCCCATTGGGCTTCTTTCTGTGAGGTCACATCAAACAGCAGGTGTAACTTTGAGCATCAAAGTTAAATGAGCGCCATATGCGTGACCAGCATTCAGTGTTTTTTTTTTTTTGGGGGGGGGGGGGTCATGGGTTTCATATCATAGCATTTCTGTATGGAAGATGTCGATTCGTATTGAATTGATCATGATACTTGGGCCTTCAGGAGCAGTCATAGTTTAGACATTTTTACTATAACCTTTCTTACTGTATGTGATTTTTGTAAGGCTGTAGAGTCTGTAAGGCTATCAATGAGCTTTTGTTGAGTTTTTGATGTTGAAGAATTTCTGCATCTATTGTGTAACTTAGGTTACTGGCGGTTTTTCATTGCATTTGTGTGCATTTTGTTAAAATTACTTGTTATGCCATTTTTGAGGCTGCGGTTTTTGTCTCTTTTTGATGTATCATGCTTACATAGAGCAGCTTTGTTTTCGATACTTACTGGTATTTGGAAAAATAAGTTGCAAAGCTTTTCCTACTCATTGCAATATTGAAAACTGACGGCAAACGCATTGCAGAAGGATGTCAATGTATGCAGTCCGTGATTTTTCACAGACTGGGATCAAAAACATACATGTCTGTGATTATTTTTGTGCACATGGACTATAAAAACCCCTCAGACATCTGAACAGCACTATTCACTTTCTGGGTACATGTTCTATTTGTGATGTTCACAGTTAAAACGTATGTGATTCACGGATATCTAAATAAGGCCTAATTCTTATAGTTTTAAGGATCAAACAGCATGAAAACCAAGGAACACACCAGACAGGATAGAGTTGGCATCCGCCGAAACTGACGTCCGTCAGGTGGAGGGCATCCGGTGTAAGCGGTCTGAGGCGTTTCTGGTAAGCAGCACACACTGTGCCACTGGCATGATGATTTGATCTGCTGCCCTGATCGCGGAGGGTCTCTGTGGATTCCTATTCAGACAATGATATGGTGACTACCCCTAATGGTGAGTGATATTATTCTAATGATTGTAAATATCGTCTGACTGGGGATCTATAGACACTCTCCACTACTACCACTGTTGCATTGGTGGATATCACCGGTTATATATACCCCCTTTTTGTCTATGCTTTCCCTTCATACCTTGCACCTGTTAATTAATAAATATCCTTTTAAGTGCATTGGATGTTTGATCACCTCTTTTTTTCCCTTGTTGTGGAAAAGAGTAAAGCAGGGTTAGGTTGTAAAAAAAAAAAAAAAAAATAGCCCAAGCTCTGTCTGAACATCTCACAGAAAACTGTTCAATCCATCATCTAAAAATGGAAGGAGTACGGCTGAAGTACAAACCTACCAAGACATGGCCGTCCACCCAAACTGACATCCAAGGAGAGCACTAATTAGAGAAGCAGCAAAGAGACCCATGGTCAGTGGAGAAGTCGCAGAGATCAAAGCTCCGGGGGAGAATCTGTCGATAGGACGACTATTAGTCCTGTACTCCACAATTCTGGTCTTTATGGAAGATTGGTAAGAAGAAATCTATTTCTTAAAGCAATCCAAAAGAACTCTCGTTTGCAAAATTCATATAGGGGACACGGTGAGCATGTGAAAGAAGCTGTTCTGGACAAATGAGACCAGAGTGGAGCTTTTGGAGCTAAATGCAAAATTGTGTGTGGCAGAAAACTAACCCTGCACATCACCCTGAAAGCACCATCCCACCATCACACATGTTGGTGGCAGCATCATGCTGCTCTGGGGAGGCTTTTCTTCAGCAGGAAAGCTGGTCAGAGGTGATGGAAAGATGGATGGAGCTAACTAAATTCAATGGAATCCCCGAGGAAAACTTGTTAGTTTACATTGCTATGTAGACTAACAAGCTTTTGATATTGCAGAATTTCTGCACCTATTATGTAAGTCAGGTTACTTGCAGTTTTTTTCATTACATTTTTGGGTACGTTCTTTTAACGTGTTTTTCAATGATTTGGGGTTTTTTTGTCTCTGTATGGTGTGTCATGCTTTAAATAGAGCTGCTTTGTTTTTGAAACTTCCTGGTATTTGGCTCTGACAAAACTTTATTGACATTCTTAGGTGCAGATTATATGTGTTTTTGCTGAGTTTCCACAGCGGAAATGCATTTAAAATGCATGTGTGTTTCTACCTGTGGATTTTCTGCATCTAATGTAAGTCTATGGGGAAAATCTGCACAGAAAACTCAGCGTACCCACAAGATAAACTGCTGCGGATTTGCAAACCGCACCGCGGGTAAAGGTAAAAAAAAAAAAGAAGCACAGTGGGCAGGAGATTTCTATAAATCCCATCCACTTTGTTGGAACTGTAAAATGTTGCGTTTGACGCAGTAAAAACACGCAGCATCAAAAGCTCATCGTGCAAACGTAGCCTTAGAAGGTGCAAAAAACTTGAGACTGGAGCATAGGTGCATCTTCCAGCAGGACGACGGCCCTAAACATCCTGCCAGAGCTTATTCATGTGTGTGAACAGCCCAGTAACAGTCCAGCCCGAAATCCTACTGAGAATCTGTGGCAAAACTTGAATTTGCTGTTTCCAGTCATCTCCATCCAATCTCACTGAGCGAGAGGTTGCGTGCGAAGAAGGGGCAAAAATGTCCACTCTAGATGTGCAAAGCTGGCAAAGACATCCCCTAAAAGACTCTCAGCAGCTACTGCATCGAAAGGTGGTCCCAAGAAGGATTGACTCGGGCTGAATACAAATGCACGTCACAATTTTCAAATTTATATTTTTTAAATATTTCTTTACACTTTGCAAATACTTGCTACTTAGTGTTGGTATCACATACAATCCCAATAACATACATTTACATTTGTGGGTCTATCATGGAAAAATGTTTAAAAGTTCAGAGTAACAATACTTTTTTTTTTTTAAAGAGAATTAACCAGCAAGCTTTTGCTATATGAGGTGCAGGCAGTGCCATACAAGTAGTAAGGTGCTGATTGCAGGCATACCTGTTATAGGAAGATGTGATGCCTGGTTGATTAAATATGTTTAATCAAATTTGCAGGAAAGCACTGCACTTTGACGTGTGCAACATGGGCAGGTGTTTATGGGTCAAGGTCCTCGTGTTTATTCATCCTCCTTTGGCTTCCTTTATCTTCACCCTTTTCTTTATTTGAATATTGCGCCCTGCTGCCATTGCTGTTGTTGGCAGCGCATGCGCATTGCCACTTTTCTCAAGTCTTCATTAAAATGTCGCCAGAGTCCAAGCACGTGCATACTGTGATCTCCCGTGCCATTTTATTGAACACACTGTGGTGAAGACTATGAGAAGCATAGGCACGTGACCAAATTATTGGGCTTTTTTTACATCTGCGCATGCGCCTATGCTTCTCATATTTTTTACCGCAGTGTGCTCAATAAAATGGCACCGGAGATTGCAATATGCACATGCTCAAACTCAAGACCTGAGTACTATGGCAATGCGCACGCCTCTGCCAACAGCAGCAATGGCGCCACAATATTCAAATAGAGAAAAGGAGGCAAGCCAGAGGACACTAGAGGAGGAATAAACACGAGGACCCGACCCACAAAGGCCTGCCCATGTTGCACACAAAGTCCAGTGCTTTTTTGCAACTTTGATTAAAGATATTTAATCAACCAAACATTGCATCTTTCTATAACAGGTACGCCTGCAATCAGCATCTTAGTGCCTGTATGGCACTGCCTTTACTTCATATGGCTCAATCCTGCTGGTTGGTTTTCTTTAAAGCAGTGTATGGATTTTCATTATTTAATTCTGCAGCCAGCAATAGACCGTACAGCACAGAGGCTGGAGAAGGTAAATGGTGCAAAATGTTTAGTAAAACCTAACTGCAACACTTTTTTTTTTTTTGCTCTGAATACACACATTTGAGTAAAAACAAAAAACTGTTCTTGCTTTACATAATGTACCACAATGGGAAAAGTCATATGGAGCAGTGTAACACCAACAGCACTGGACTCTGGAGGAGACGTGTTCTCTGCAGTGACGGATCTCACTTCCATATCTGCGTCTGATGGAGGAGTCTGGGTTTGGTGAATGTCAGGGTAAGATTACCCCCTGACAACATTGTGGAATTTTTGAAAGTATGGTAGAGGAGGGGTATGGACTTGTATTGTTTTTCATGTGGTTGTGCTATGCCCCTTATTTTCAGTGAAGATTGGAGAAGTCTCTGTTTTGACTTTGTGGGAACAGTTTGGAGAAGGCCTTTTTCTGTTGCCTATGACTGTACACAGTGCACATAAAAGCATGGTTGGGGAAGCTTAGGCTGCTTTCACACTACGTTTTTTTTAGCATGCGTCATGAACGTTTTTTTGCTGCAAAAGCGGATCCTGTTTTTGCAAACAAAAACTCATGGAAACGCATGTTATTTTGCAGGATCCTGTCACTTGAAGTTTATGGGCGGGCATTGGATTCATGTGATCGGGAGTGAGGGGAACTGAACGTGATAGAAGGGGAGCTGGCATCTGACAGCTGCGGTAAGCTGTAACCAAGGTAAATATCTGGTAACTAAGTGAAGTGCTTTGCTTGAATACCCAATATTTACCTTGGTTACCAGCGTCCGTAGCTGCTAGGAGCCGGGCTGCCTGCTCCCTGCACACGTAGCCAAGGTAAACATCGGGTAACCAAGAAGCGCTTTGCTTGGTTACTCGATATTTACCTTGGTTACGAGCGTCCGCTGCTCTCAGGCGGGGGAGAGAGAGAGGAGGGAGAGAGAGGGAGAGGGACTGATCGCACCAGGCTGGTTTCTGGGCATGCTCAGTGGAGCAAGCAGGATCCTGTCTATCAGCATGCCAGCGTTCACATGCGTTTGCATGCAGTATAGTCAGGATCCAGTGATTTGCAGTATTTGGACGCAGCTCAAAAACGCTACAAGTAGCGTTTTTGAAAAAAGTTAAAAAACTGCAAGTCGCTGGATCCTCACTATAACGCACGCAAATGCATGTGAACGCATGCTGACGTGAGTCCATTGCAAATGCATTGAAATGAAAACGCATTTGCACTGGATCCGTTTTTGCGTTAAAAAAAACGTAGTGCGAAAGCAGCCTTAGCTGGCCATGCAGAGTCCTGTCCTCAATGCCACCTCACACTTTTGGTCTGAACTAAGGACGACACGGTCTCCCCATGTTTGCGTGGGTTTCCTCCCACACTCCAAAGACTGATGGGGAACATAGATTGTGAGCCCTGATGGGGACAGTGATGGTCACATCTGTAAAGCTCTGTGGAATTAATAGCGCTTTACAAGTGAGTGAAATAAATAAACTAGAACGGAGATTAAGAGTCCGGCTAACCTGCCTAACATCCGTGTCTGACCGCACACATTCTCTTCTGGAAGAATGGGCAAAACGTCCCATAGACACCCTCCAAAATCTTATACAAAACCTTCCCAAAAGAGTGGCAGCTGTTATTATAACCACATATACAGGCATCAATATGGAATTGGTCCTTACTTCGTAATGTGTAGGTGACCCAATACTTTTGTCCATCTAGTGTATGTGGTGGGCAGTCCTTAGGCAGCTACTGGCAATTCTAAAAAAAAAAAAATATTCTAATCAGCCTCTATTTTCCTGCACCTGTCACATGAATGTACCATAAATGTGATTATGGTGGAGCTTAGGGAGACAGTGACTACACTTTTACTTTCAAACTTGACCATCAGTCCTTTAGAATAAGGCTATGTTCACACAGAGCGTTTTCTGCAGCAAAACCTTATCTTGTAGCAGGAAGTCTCCTTGTGGTTTGCTGCGGTTTTTATGGCATTTTTGCGGCGGTATTTGCATTTCCTCAATTATTTGTAGGGTGAAAAACTGTGGCAAAAACACTGAAAAAAATTGACATGCTCATTCTTTAAAAAATGACGCAAATAACAAGGAGGTTAACAAAATAGGAAAAAAATGCAGGTCTTTTGTGTGTGTGCATGAGATTTCTGGAATCTCATAGATTTTGCTGGGATTGTGAATGCTGGGTTTTATTAGCATGGATTTGCAGAAAACCAAAGCATCAACCATGCTAAAAAAAACGCACTAAAAATGCCCTGTGTGAACATGGGCTTACTGCGTTACTCCACGTCACTTGGCTCAATGTGGTGGAGTACAGGTTACAAGAAGCACAGACGTCTGTACAGTACTTGACCCCAAGAGAAATAAGAACAATTTCAACTTGTGCCTCTATAAGGTTTGTCACTTTGGGTCAGTGGTTTGCAACCAATGCTGTGGAGTGTCATAAGATGCAAAGACTTGTCATTTTGACCACAGCTAAAATGTCATAGGTAGCAGGCCATTGACTACAAAGAGCACTTTTTTGTGTTGAAAAGAAATAGGAAAAAAAAAACCTGATGCGACGGATCTGTTTTTTGCCGGATCCGTTGCATCAGTTTTTTCGTCGGATCGTGCCTGATGGCAAAAAACTGATGTGTGAAAGCAGCCTAAGATTCTCCAAATACTGTGAAATAATGGGCTGTGGTGGAGTGTGAGGCTGCTCATTGGTAGCCGGCTTTGTTTTCTATCTTCTCTGCGCTGTGTGAATGTCGACTTGTGCCACTAGTGCGTAATCTGTGTGTCTGTAAGCTGTGTACCAGTTTGTGCATGTACGTTAGCCTGTCTTTGTGTACTTAGGCGTGGCAGTGTGTTTACATAAGCACTGTTGGCACACCGGCCTCTCCTTCTCTATAATCCTGTTAGCTGGCAGCCTCCTTTCTCTAGGCTTCTTAGTGAGTATTTGTAAACTAGATATCTAATGGAAAATTATAGGAAAATTATAGTGAAAGCCATGATGAGAAAATCAGATTACCCCCAATTCAATTCTGCCATCCCAGCCCACACAGTGCGTTCTCCATTTTTTCCCATAAATGCCAATGCCAGGGGTCCCTATAATCAAATAAAATTGAAAATCATCTTCCCATTAAATTCAATTAGCTGCAATTTCTAAAGCCTATCAGAGATTTTAATTACTAAATTATAAAATTCTCCAATGCTAAATTGAAGACCCGAAAAAAAAAAAACATGCATCTTTGCATTTCAGTGAAAAATACAGCGTAAGACCTTGGATGGATTTGTTCGTCAGTCGTCTGAATGTGACAGTGTCTCCCTGTCCTCCTGTAATGACAGCAGTCTGTATGTCTGCACCGTACTCTGCATGAGGACAAGGTGTACCGTGACCCATACCTGTCGCTTCACCTCCCTAATCTGCCCTGAGACACTAATTGCGACTTCATTGCCATCTACAAATATGTAAATGAATAGTTGTGTTAATTTTATCAAATCGATTCTCAGCTAAAATACAATGCAAAGCATTTCAAGTTCATTGTCATAAGTGAGACATTTCTGGGTAGGAGGAGGTATATTTGCAAGACCTGTTTTCTTATGGGTTCCTTATGCCGATTGTCTTGCACAGCTCTTACATACCTACAGTATTGTGCAAAAGTTTTAGGTAGGTGTGGAAATAATGCTGTAAAAAAAGTGTTCTTGGAGGTATTAATTAATTTTAATCAGTTGAGAAAATGCAAAAGGAATGAACAAAATAGAAATCTAAATCCCATCAATATTTGGTCACCGCCCTATTCCTTCATCAGTTCTTCTAGGTCACTTTTCACTTGCACATATCTTGGATAACGGACCCCAGATCTTCTTTGTATAAGGCAGATCCTACTTGTGCGGATCCTTCTGTCCTTTGATCCCAGACCAACGAGATGATGTGAGATCAGGGCTCTGCGGGGGACGGATCATCACCTCCAGGACGTATCGTGCTTAATGACACTGGCTGGATGTTGTCCGGTTGCAGAATAAATTTAAAGCCAATCAGATTCCTTCTGATGATATTACATAATGGATAAGTATCTGCCTGGATTTCTCAGCATTGAGGACACCATCAATTTTGACCAGATCCTCAAATCCGTTTTCTGAAATATAGCCCCAAACTTGCAGGACCCTTTACCTGCTTCATTGTTACTGCGGAGCCATTATCGTGCCACTTTCCAGGCCCTTTGGTGAACAAACTGCTTCTGTTACAGCCAAATATTTCACATTTCAAATCCTCACTTGGTCTTCTTTCCATGTTGAGAGTATGGATTTTGGCCTTAATTCTTCCATGAAGACCGCTGCTGATCAGACTTCTCTGAACAGTAGTTGGGTGTACCCGGGTCCCACTGGTTGCTGCCAGTTCTCAGCTGATAAATGCTATGGACAGAAAGCGCAATATGGTCTTACCCAAATAACATGCAAGAAGTGGTAAAGGCTATGTGCTCACCTTGTAGGGTTGTGGGACAAACAACCAGGCGTAAAAACGTAATTCAGCTGGTGCAGAATCCACATGCACGAAGGCAGGCGTAATAACGGGAGCAAAAATAAAGTTGTGGAATAAGTCTGCCCTACTGTGAATATACGAAGGTCCAAAGAGCTGACTAGGTTAAAAAAGTTGTTTTTATTTTTACGCGTTTCAAAGTGTATCCTGGTGGATTTCCTGAAGAAGACCTGAAGATACACTTCAAAACGAATAGAAATAAAACCACCTTTGTTAAACTACTCAGCTCTTTGGACCTTCGTATATTCACAGTAAGGCAGATTAATTCCACAACTTTATTTTGGTTCCTGTTATTAGTTCTTAGCTGATGGCACTGCTGGACATCTTCCAGTTTCAAGGGGAAGTACCATGATGTGTCTCATCTGCTGCACTAAGTTTCCTTGGCCGACCAATGCGTTTATGGTTCTCCAGGTTGTGCATTGCTTTGTGTCCTCAATGCTCAGAACTACAGGCAGATACTTATCTTCATGCAATGCCAGGCATCTGGCTCTAAATTGATGCTGCAACTGGACAACGACCCCAAATAAGCAGCCAATGTCATTAAGAATGATCTGAAAGAAAACCAAGGAGTCCTGTAAACCCCCACCGAGTCCTGATCTCAATCTTACTGGGTATTTTGATTTGCACAAGCCGACATCCACAGAAGATCTGTGGTTACTTCTTCAGGATGTTTGGAAAACCTCTGTGCAGGGTTCCTTTAAAAGCTGTGTGGAAGGGTACCTAGAAGAATCAATGCTTTCATATTGTTTTGAAGGCAAAGTGCAGTCACTGTAAATATTTGATTTACATTTCTCTTTTGTGCACTTTGATGCACAGTATTGTATAATTTACAATTAGACCATGACACAGTGACATCACAGTTCCTATCTGGGACAGTATGGACGCAGGGAGCTCTGGCAGCTAACATCATGGTAGTGAACAAGAAGACGATAAGAGCCAAAGATGCACAGTTTGTTTGTTGCATGAGAACATAAATAATAATTTCTGACAAAAGGTCAGAATTCTCTGTGGTAGCTGGATGCAACGTGTAATCCTACACAAGATTAGCTGGATTATAGGCAGTGAAATCCCATCAAATATAAAGCAGACAAGATTAACAGTTACCAATCATTCTAAAACAGTAGAACAAGGGAAGTTTACAGAATTGAGGATTCTAAAAGCAGGTTGTATAGTGTAAAAATGCCAATGCATCTATCCAAAAAGGTTGTGTGGTTTGGATATCTAATGTCTGTATTGATTGTAGTAACAATAACAATAAAAAAAATAGTACAAAACACAACATTAATACAAACCTGTTAATAGCCTAATCTCACCTTTGCACTAGCCCAAATCAATAAACTTTGCCAATATTGCAAAAATATCCTACTTTTGTCATAACTTTCACTATACCAAAAACTGGTAAACCAACTGCTTCCATGTATAGAATAGAACAGCTTGAGAAACAATAATCACTTGTTAATAGCAACAGTAGAAAAGGTAAAGGGGATTTTCCCAATGTACATTTTAATTAACAGATCTTGGAATATTAATAAGTTCCACAATTGGATTTATAAAAAAAAACCAAAAAACATTTCTGCGCTGAGATAATCTTATAAATGTGTCCTTGCTGTTTACTGTGTAATGGCCGTGTCTGACCATGCAGGGATATTGTTGGCATGTACTGTGATTCCTGGCCATGGGGAAGCAGAAAAAGAGTATACACACAGGACAGCATGGTGGGGTAAAACATTGTTTTTAAACAGGCAGGGAAATGTTCTACCTCACAGAAAGCAGCAGCTGCGATCCCATGCTATCCTGTTTCGATACTTTCTTTTGCATCCTCCCCTGACCAGGAGCTGTGGTATGATAAGACCATGTCCCTGTATGGTCAGACACTGCCATTACACAGTATATAGCAGGGGCACATACTGTATATAAGATTATCTCAGCACAAGAACATTTTTTTTCGAATACATCCAAAATCTATTGATTAAAATTTACTTTATTCGTGGGACAATCCCTTTAACTCTTTAGTAGGATAGTTGATTTTAAAGCCCCCCAATACACTTTAGATAGCTGTGGGACCGAATTATGCTTTGGCTGATCGTTCAGAAAGCAGCTCTCTCTACAGACGCTTCTATACACAGGAGTGCTCGCTCACACAGTCCTGTGTTTTCTGAGAGTGCTGCTTCCGGGCATCTCCAGCAGTGGCTAATGTCTTAGATAACAAAAGCATGGACAGTTGAAAATCGAACACAGCCAAGACTTGTGTCTCAACTGACAGAGGAGCTGTAGCATTAGCACACATACCTCAGTGTGCTGTGGAAAAACCTCACCTGACTGAGCAAAAGGATTTGTTATTCCTGCCTCAGTCCTTCCTGCAAGGTCAATGGAAGGACATATACCTCACTAAGGTTTATGTTCTGATGATACAGCTCCTCTGTCAGTTAAGACACAAGTGTCAGGAGCCATTTTATTACATTCTTGGACAAGACTGAAAGCTATTTAGCTTCTCTTCAACTAGTAAGTGCACCTTCCTCCAGGCATTACCAATGCAACAAGCCCGGTACATTTGGAATATATTTGCTTGGACATTATTACATTGTTTTGTAATATTTAAAAACAGTGTGATATAATATTTTATTATTTTTTCTAATATTTGTTATAATTATTTGTTTATTTTTTTAATTCTATTTTCTGTACATGATTATGGGGGCATCCATAGTGCACAATGGAGCATAGCAAAACTATAGACTTGAGATCATTTGTTGACTTCTATAGGAGAATGTTTTGTGCAAAGGTTACTGAAAAGGGGATGGGTGAGCTGTGACATCACCTATTGTGAATGGTGGATCCTGTGTCACCTACTGTATATAGAGGTCATCAGTCACTGTACATGAGGAAGATGAGGTGAGCTGTGACATTAACTATTGTGAATAGTGTACTGTATGTATAGAGGTGTTATTAGTCACTGTACAGGAGGAGGCGGTGAGCTGGGACATCACGTATTGTGAATCGTGGATCCTGTGTTATCAGCTAATTATATATATATATATATATAGAGAGAGAGAGATCATTAATTGTACAGGAGGGGAAGAGGTGAGCTGTGACATTAACTATTGTGGATTGTGGATCCTGTGTCATCTCCTGTATACAGAGGTGTTATCAGTCGTTGTACAGGAGGAGTAGGTCATGAGCTGTCACTTCACCAATTGTGAATGGTGGATCCTGTGCTTTCTACTGTATATAGAGGTATTATCAGTCATTGTACAGAAGGAGGAGGTGAGCTGTGACATCGTCTATTGTAAATCGTGGATTCTGTGTTATCTACCTTATACAGTGGGTACGGAAAGTATTCAGACTCCTTTAAATGCCCCACTCTTTGTTTCATTGCAGCCATTTGGTAAATTCCAAAAAGTTCATTTTTTTTTCTCAGTAATGTACACTCTGTACCCCATCCCCCATCTTGGCTGAACCCCCCCCCCCCCAGAAATATAGAAATATTTGCAAATTTAAGACAAACTGAAATTTCACATGGTCATAAGTATTCAGCCCCTTTGCTCAGACACTCATATGTAAGTCCCATGCTGTCCATTTCCTTGTGATCCTCCTTGAGATGGTTTTAGTCCTTCATTGGAGTCCAGCTGTGTGTAATTAAACTGATAGGACTTGATTTGGAAAGGCGCACACCTGTCTATATAAGACCTCACAGCTCACACTGCATGTCACACCAAATGAGAATAATGAGGTCTAAGGAGCTCAGAGACAGAATTGTGGCAGGGCACAGATCTGGCCAAGGTTACAATAGAATTTCTGCAGTACTCAAGGTTCCTAAGAACACAGTGGCCTCCATAATCCTTAAATTATGAAGTTTGGGACAACCAGAACTCTTCCTAGACCTGGCCGTCCAGCCAAACTGAGCAATCGTGGGAAATGAGCCTCTGTGAGAGAGGTAAAGAAGAACCCCAAGATCACTGTGGCTGAGCTCCAGAGATGCAGTAGGGAGATGGGAGAAAGTTCCACAAAGTCACCTATCACTGCAGCCTCCACCAGTCGGGCCTTTATGGCAAGAGTGGCCCGACGGAAGCCTCTTCTCAGTGCAAGACATATGAAAGCCTGCGTAGAGTTTGCACAAAAAAAAAAAAAACCACATTAAGGACTCCCAGACTATGAGAAATAAGATTCTCTGGTCTGATGAGACGAAGATAGAACTTTTTGGTGATAATTCTAAGCGGTATGTGTGGAGAAAACCAGGCACTGCTCATCACCTGCCCAATACAATCCCCACAGTGAAGCATGGTATGGGGCAGGGACAGGACGACTGGTTGCAATTGAAGGAAAGATGAATGCGGCCAAGTACAGTGATATCCTGGAAAAAATCTCTTCCAGAGTGCTCTGGACCTCAGACTGGCCCGAAGGTTCACCTTCCAACAAGACAATGACCCTAAGCACACAGCTAAAATAACAAAGGAGCGGCTTCAGAACAACTCTGACCATTCCTGACAGGCCCAGCCAGAGCCCTGACCTAAACCCAATGGAGCATCTCTGGAGAGACCTGAAAATGGCGTCCACCAACGTTCACCATCCAACCTGACGGAACTGGAGAGGATCTGCAAGGAAGAATGGCCGAGGATCCCCAAATCCAGGATCCCAAGAAGACTCATAACTGTACTAGCTCAAAAGGGTGGGGGCTTCTACTCAACACTGAGCAAAGGGGCTGAATACTTATGACCATGGGATATTTCAGTTTTTCTTGTTTAATAAATGTGCAAAAATTTCTAGTTTTTTGGGTGGGGGTGGGGGTTCTGTCAAGATGGGGGATGGGGTACAGAGTGTACATTAATGAGAAAAAAAATGAACTTTTTTGTATTTACCAAATGGCAGCAATAAAAGAAAGAGTGACAAATTTAAAGGGGTCTGAATACTTTCCATACCCACTGTAGGTTATCAGTCATTGTACGGAGGAGGTGAGCTGTGACATCACCAATGATTGATCCTGTGTTACAGTGCCTACAAGTAGTATTCAACCCCCTGCAGATTTAGCAGGTTTACACAATCGGAAGTAACTTGGCATTGTGACATTTGGACTGTAGATCAGCCTGGAAGTGTGAAATGCAGCAAAAAAGAATGTTATTTATTTTTTTATTTTTTTTTTTTAAATGGTGAAAAGTTTATTCAGAGGGTCATTTATTATTCAACCCCTCAAACCACCAAAATTCTGTTTGGTTCCCCTAAAGTATTAAGAAGTATTTCAGGCACAAAGAACAATGAGCTTCACATGTTTGGATTAATTATCTCTTTTTCCAGCCTTTTCTGACTAATTAAGACCCTCCCCAAACTTGTGAACAGCACTCATACTTGGTCAACATGGGAAAGACAGAGGAGCATTCCAAGGCCATCAGAGACAAGATCGTGGAGGGTCACAAGGCTGGCAAGGGGTACAAAACCCTTTCCAAGGAGTTGGGCCTACCTGTCTCCACTGTTGGGAGCATCATCCGGAAGTGGAAGGCTTATGGAACTACTGTTAGCCTTCCACGGCCTGGACAGCCTTTGAAAGTTTCCACCCGTGCCGAGGCCAGGCTTGTCCGAAGAGTCAAGGCTAACCCAAGGACAACAAGGAAGGAGCTCCGGGAAGATCTCATGGCAGTGGGGACATTGGTTTCAGTCAATACCATAAGTAACGTACTCCACCACAATGGTCTCCGTTCCAGACGAGCCCGTAAGGTACCTTTACTTTCAAAGCGTCATGTCAAGGCTCGTCTACAGTTTGCTCATGATCACTTGGAGGACTCTGAGACAGACTGGTTCAAGGTTCTCTGGTCTGATGAGACCAAGATCGAGATCTTTGGTGCCAACCACACACGTGACGTTTGGAGACTGGATGGCACTGCATACACCCCAAGAATACCATCCCTACAGTCAAGCATGGTGGTGGCAGCATCATGCTGTGGGGCTGTTTCTCAGCCAAGGGGCCTGGCCATCTGGTCCGCATCCATGGGAAGATGGATAGCACGGCCTACCTGGAGATTTTGGCCAAGAACCTGCGCTCCTCCATCAAGGATCTTAAGATGGGTCGTCATTTCATCTTCCAACAAGACAACGACCCAAAGCACACAGCCAAGAAAACCAAGGCCTTGTTCAAGAGGGAAAAAAATCAAGGTGTTGCAGTGGCCTAGTCAGTCTCCTGACCTTAACCCACTTGAAAACTTGTGGAAGGAGCTCAAGATTAAAGTCCACATGAGACACCCAAAGAACCTAGATAACTTGGAGAAGATCTGCATGGAGGAGTGGGCCAAGATAACTCCAGAGACCTGTGCCGGCCTGATCAGGTCTTATAAAAGACGATTACTAGCTGTAATTGCAAACAAGGGTTATTCCACAACATATTAAACCTAGGGGTTGAATAATAATTGACCCATACTTTTATGTTGAAAATGTATTAAAATTTAACTGAGCAACAAAACTTGTTGGTTTGTAAGATTTATGCATCTGTTAATAAATCCTGCTCTTGTATGAAGTTTGCAGGCTCTAACTTATTTGCATCTTATCAAACCTGCTAAATCTGCAGGGGGTTGAATACTACTTGTAGGCACTGTATATCTATATAGGTGCTACGTTTCTCTACAGAAAAGGAAGTCTCAGTTTTTTATGATCCTCAGTGGTCAGTGAAAAATGCTGTTTCAGGATTATTTTAATGTAGACAATATGGGGGGGGGGAACACAAATTGTAAATAATGCAACATAAGAGCTTAACTTAAATAGGTTGTATCTAATAATATATTCTATTTAAAAATATCAGTAATGGAAATGTCTCTTCAGCAGTTTTAAGGCCTTGTGCGCACTAGAAAATGGAATTTTCTTAAGAAAATTCCGCAGGCTCTGAAAGATTTCCGCACTCGCGGAAAAAAAACCGCACCGAAATCCGCATGCGTTTTGGTGCGGTTTTTCCGCAGGTTGGTACATGTGTTAATGCATTCAATGCAATAAAGCTCATTGAGAAAAAAAAAAGTAATTTCCTTCTGATATAGATAGATAAATAGATAGAAGGATAGATGGATGGATAGATAGATGGATGGATAGATAATGGATGGCTAGATAGATAGATAGATGGATAGCTAGTTAGATAGATGGATAGATAATCAATAGATAGAGTCCCTGTGAGGACACACTGCAGTTCTCACGAGTGGTACTGTGTTCACATTACCGACCATGAGAAATGACCTGTAATTACCTCTGTAGTCTCGTTACGAGGCTGCATTAAGTATTGTGTGTCAGACGCGGCTGCAGCAGTCTGCAAGCGTCGTGGGACCTCTGTGGATTACGCCGGAGCTGTGTGTTGGGAGGGGTTAATAAATTGGTGAAAGAGGGGGCTTTTTTTTCTTTTATTCAAAATAAAGGATTTTTCGGTGTGTGTTCACTTTACTTACGGGTTAATCATGTAAGCTGTCTCATAGATGCTGCCATGATTAAGCCAGGACTTAGTGGCAGCGATCCACTGCCATTAACTCATTATTACCCTGATTGCCACCGCATCACGACAATCTCGAAGAGCTGGGGATGCAACAGTCTCGGGGGAGCTGCGGGCTGATATTCTCGGCTGCGGGGGGGGGCATTAACCATGGCCCTCGCCTTCCCCAGCCTGAGAATACAGGGCTGCCGCTGTGTGTTCACCTTGGCTGGACGGTAAAAATACGGTGGAGCCCACGTTTTTTTTTTTCTTGTTTTTTTATTTGTAATATGTACGTTTTATTTGTATGTGTATTCTATATGTCTCTGTGTGAGTGTGATCTATGTGTGTGTTTACTCTCTGCTCATCTTCCTCTTCCTGTCATAATGACATCACTTCCCTGCAAAACGCAGGCAGTGATGAACATTATGTCCCAAAAAAACGCGAAATACCGCAGGGAATAACGCAGGAAAACGCAATGAAATGCACAGAATTTGCTGCCTGCGTTATTCACGTTTTTTAATGCATGTCACTTCTTTTCCGCACGTCGCTGCGGCATTTCACTCCATTGACTGCAATGTAATCGGGAAATCCCGCAGGGAATAACGCAGGCAGCAAATTCTGTGCTGTTCATATTGCGTTTTCCTGCGTTATTCCCTGCGGTATTTCGCAGTTTCGGGACATAATGTTCATCGCTGCCTGCGGTTTGCAGGGAAGTGATGTCATAATGACAGGAAGAGGAAGCGGAGCAGAGTAATCACAGACATAGAACACACACAGATCACACTCACACACAGACATATAGAATACACATAGAAATCAAACGGACATATAAAAATTAAAAAACGTGTGTATTTTTACCATCCAGCCGAGGTAAGCACACAGCGGCGGCCCGGTATTCTCAGGCTGGGGAGGGCGAGGGCCAGGGTTAATGCCCCCCTCCCTCCCGCAGCCGAGAATATCAGCCCGCAGCTGCCCCGGGACTGTCGCATCCATTATGCGGCAGTCCCGGAGTGTCCCGGCTCTTCCTGTTGCCGTGATGCGGCGGCAATCAGGGTAATAATGAGTTAATGGCAGCGCATCGCCGCCACTAAGTCCAGGCTTTAATCATGTCAGCGTCTATGAGACAGCTTTCATGATTAACCTGTAGGTAAAGTGAATAAACACACACACACCGAAAAATCCTTCATTTTAAATAAAACACAAGCCCCTCTTTCACCCCTTTATTACCCCCCCCCCCCCCAACACACAGCTCCGGCGTAATCCACAGCGATGTCCCACGACGCTTGCATCCAGCTGCGACTGACACTGTACTGAATGCAGCCTCGTAACAAGACTGCAGAGGTAACCACAGGTCATTTCTCACGGCCGGTAACGTGAACTCATTACCGCTCGGGAGAAATGCAGTGTGTCGATTGTTGATTGATCTGTCCTCTATCTATCTATCCCTCTATCTATTCTTCTACCTGTCTATCTATCTACTATATCTCAGAAGGAAATGACTTTTTTTTTTTTTCTTCTTCTTCTTCAATGTGCTTTATTGCATTGAATGCATTAAAACACATGTACCAACCCGCGGCAAACCGCATGCGGTTTTCGGGTGCGTTTTTTTTTACCGCGGGTGCAGTAATCTTTCAGACCCTGCAGAATTTTCTGAAGAACAGGGCCTAAGACACAGTTTTAATATAGTAATAGGTTATGTTGAGCTAATACACAGCTGACCATATAATAAAGGGGCTGTCATCATAGACACCATTGGACAAAGTCTGCAGTATGAATTTGTTAGATATTGGCTTTAAATTAAAAACAGACAAGGTGCTTTTATAACATATGATGCCAAGAATGTAACTCTAAAACCAGTTCTGTAAACCCACAGAAGCCTCCCCAAAAATCTCACCCCATCCTGACCGCACCAAATACAAAGTCCAATTAGTGAGGTTTATTGATCTGCAGTGTCCAGTGATGTATAATAATCCGGTCTCTAGGAGAGCCGCCCACTCGTGACGTCACCTCCATTTATATGTCAGGCAGTATCTCCTGATAACTGGGACAAGTTGTCACCTGAAGTCCCAATATCCAAGTAACCAACTCAACATCTGTTCAGCTACAAACCCAGCAGAGTGACTGCTCATCACTGGTACAATCCGTAAATCAGTTCAGTATTACCAAATTACAATCCATGGGCGAGGAGACCGCATATTCTAAAATTGTGTCCTCAGTGACATAAAGCCTAATCTGAAGAATAAGCTGAGCGAGTCAAGGCAAACGTATGATGTACACGCAGCTATTTACATTTATCAGGAGCCTTTGCTACCGAAGTAAACTGTAAAATTCTGTATATGCGATCCGCCATCCTCACCTCTCCTTTATATTGTCTGCCACCTTTCTTTATGGTATAAATACGTCACGCCGTTCCCATCTGCTGCTCACTACGTGGCTCCTACTTCCACCCGGAGATTCATTCCACAGAGTTTGGGCAGTTGCATTTGGCAACAAGAAAATAAACACATTAATTATACTGGTAAAGGGTTTTTTTTTCCCTTCATATAAAAATAAAACTGGTTGGACTCGATTCTCCTGTTTAAATCTTTGCCTTTCTTTCAGAATTAGTAATCAGTTTCAGTTGAAAGCTCCCAAACTTAAGAGTCTCTTTTGCAATAACATAGTTGCAAAATACAGTGAGTACGTATGGCGGAATCAGGATTACTGTTTTTGGCATCTGAATCAGTTGTCACTATGATCTGGACACAAATGCTGAACGAAGCCAATGATGTTCGTTGCATACAGAAAATATTCAGCAGGGATGGGAATGTATTGTTCCCACTGTAACACGTGAGTGATAAGGAGATCATCAATACTTTGTACAGACTGACAATGATTGGGTCCATCCAACTCTATCTCCACCATTCACTCACATCTGACATGTTTAGTTGGATTGATAAGCCTGCCATACGCACAAGATGGCCTTCGGCCAAATGCTGCTTCAGCCATCTATTCTTGTCCGGCTTTCCTATATACATGTCATGCTAGGTACGGGGAAGTACTAAGCGAGCGGCAAAAGGGAAGGGGGAGATGGTAACCCCCTGACCAAACCTACTGTTGGTCCCTCACTACTCTAGATGGGTTCCGCACCTATGCGTCGAGCCGGATACCTGATCCTAGATATCCCTAGTGCTGGAGCCCAAATAGAGCATGGGTGGGATGAGCTCTTCGTCAACCCCACTAAACGCTAAAGGAAGACACAAGGAGAACACACGGTGGAAAAATGTATGAACTGCTTATCCACAGATGACACAGGTAGAAGTTCAGCAAAACTTCAGCAGCGATAGCACAGATGAGTACAAGCCACCAGCTTGCAACTTGAGCTTGAATGAACTGAATATTATCACCAGCACCAGTCCAGGGAAGATGGGACTATGTAAGCACAAGGGAAATACTGATAATCAGCAGCTTGATGGAAGTTTAACTCCCCTGGGTTCTAAAGGGGAATAGGTGAAAATCCATACACTGAATAGTAACAACAGAAAGTGAGGGAGTATTTTGCAAAGCTAAATGCTGTGACCTTCTTTTGCCAGAAACCACATGACTGTCATCCGTGACAATAGAGGAGCACAAGTTTGGCTTAGTGCTCATGTTGTCTCTATGAAAGAGAAGCCTCCAGTCTTATCTGGTGGCAGCTTACCTCCAGAAAAACAAAAGGCTCGGTAGTCCAAAATTGGACAGGCTGGATTTTTAACGTCCCTGACAATCTATTGTCTGGGGCCCCCATACACAATTAGACTGCCAACAAAACTCATCAACATGGGTGGGTTCGGACAAAAATTAGTCTATTGTGTATGGGGGCATTAGATGTAAAGTTGGAGATATACACAACTGAAGACGGTGCTACATAAATACCAAACTATCTTTAAAGCACCACTCCAGCGTTTTCTGTTTTGTTGTTTTTTTTCAGTGCTGGAGTGGTGCTTTAAACCCGAGCTCCCTGCTCCAGGTCTTATATTCAGGTCTTATTTCACCTTTATTCGACATTGCTCTGGTCCCGTGGTGCCATCTTTTGACTGTAACTTCTGACTGGCCGGAAGTCAGATGTTACGTCACAAACGCTCAATACAAGTCTATGAGGGCCAGAACGAGACTTCCATAGACTTCGCTCTATGAAACACTGGAGCTACCACTACATCACAAAGTGTCGGAGAACAACAGAAGTGACGTTGAAAACAGATAAAGACTCTGGCGGGTGGATATTAATTAATGAGGAAGCCATTAAGAAAAAATATGCAATCTTGCAGGGAATTGGGTTATTTCCACACACATCAAAACTCGTATTAATTTTTATTCATTAAATAGCTATAGTTTGAGATTTATTTTTTGAGAGCTATTCATTCATTTTATACCAATACATATCCACACTCCCATAACAGGCCCTCTGTATGCAAACTAGCTTTTTTTCCCACCCTAATAATCACATGCATGCTAAGAGTGCCCAAAGGTGCTTGTTTATCATTATGTTGAGGGAAACAACGTGCTGCCGGGCATGCTTATATCCCAGGGGTTGAATGGATGATTCCGGAATTTATTGAATATGTAAAGGCGTATTCAGATTGAATGATTTTTACAAACGCTCATTTCGCTATAATCGTGCAGTCTTCACAGTCTGCCAATAAACCAAAAAATGAGCAAATAACTCATACATTGAGTGAAACAATCTTTTGAATTGCACAAAAGATCACCGTTCTCGGCAGCACATTAACCTGTGGAAACCGGACTTAATACACCCACCGACAATATCAGCGAATGATCCATCACTGGACATTCAGTTGGAATCTGAAGCTAGTCAGCCAGTGTAAAACTGGTAGCTGATCGGCGGTTGTTAAGTGGCACCAGTTGGCTCCTGTAAAAAGACATTTAGGCCCTGTGCACAGATTGAGTATTTGGTGAGTTTTTACCTCAGTATTTGTAAGAAAAAAACAGGAATGGGTGAAAAATGCAGAATTGGTGACATGTTTCTATTCTACTTTTCCTGTGATTGTTCCACTCCTGGTTTTGGCTACAAATACTGAGGTAAGAGGCTCATCAAATACTCAACGAGTGCACATAGGCCTATTTTAATTTGGCCATACAAAATAAAGTCTGCTAAATCCATTGTATCCTCAGCACCCCGTGAAGAAAAGAACACTTGAAACGCGCGTCGGGGCATAGCGGCACACAGGACTTCCATGACCAATTTCAAGGTATATTGGACTTCACTGGCACTTTATAGCAACAAGTTACTTTTATTATACCTTTTCTATTGGCATTACATATAACTAATATAAAATAGCACTTTGCACTTTACTATTTATTTATATGTTATATATATAAACTAATAGATATTTATATTATTGGTCTATGCACTAGTCTTTTATACTACCTGTTATACCACTGCTAAAATGTATTGCGGAGCAGAGACTCGCCGGCTCCCTGTGCTGCAGTACATGCCACTGTGCAATCAGAGGCCAGCAGCTGACGTTGTGTGCCAGTCACAGGAGGCATATGGCAGGTGATGTGATGCGTCATCCATAGCTGGCATGCCAAAGACGTCAGCTATAGGGGGACGCTGCGCACAGGGGGAGCAGAGGAAGCGGAGAATAATCACTTATGTATTAGTGAACAGTGCCAGAAGGAAAACTAGGGAAAAGGGATTATTGTATGGAGATATTGTACCAGGATAGAGCCCATGATGAGGGCTGTTATTACTGGTATGGGCCCAGAATGGGTGCCATTATTAATGGTAGTTGCTATACCTGAAAATGGCCCAGGATGGGGGACCTTTAATACTGTAAGGGTCTATGATGGGCACATTACATGAGGATGGAGGTCTTTATACCAGGCAGGAGCCTAGGATGGTGGATATACATTACTGGAAGGGAGCCAGGATTTATATGTTACTGGAAGGGGCTCAGGATGGGTGACATTATACTAGGAAGAGGCCCAGGACGTTGGACAGTATTACTGAAAGGGCACAGGTTGGGTGTCATTATTACCAGAAGAGGCCTAGGATGGAGCACATTATATGGGGGGGTGTTTTCAATGAGGTGAGGAGAGCCGGTACCAATCCTTAAATGCTCATTACTGATTGTCAAACATGTAAATATGCTGCTGATTAGAACGAGCAATCTGACTGGATCATGTGAGCATAAAAAAAAAACGTTCTTGGCAGCACATGGCTGTGTGAACAGGTAACAAGCAGCACGCTCTATGGGAACAGAACAGTCATTCTGACTATACAGTGGGTGTTGGTCTGTGACCGACCTCTCACCATGTACAGCAGCGCTCATTGAGTGACAGAATTCGGCCCATGTGCTAAGTTCACACATCCTGTGTTTTGCATCAGTCACAATCCGTCGCCTTGGGGAATTACGGTATCCTTCAAAATATTTTGCAGGAATCCTGTATTTCCCCATAGACTTCTATTAGCGACGGATTGCGACTGATGACCCTGCGTTGCATCCGCTGCGTCGCGGTCCGTCGTTTTTGACTGACCGCCGAGCGGGGAGCAACGCAGAATGTAACGTTTTTCGGGCCGTCAAAATTAACGCGCCGCGCAGGAATCCGTCGCCATCCGTCAAGCTTGTAATGCATGTCTATGGTGCTGGATTCCGTCGTAATCCGTCTTACAACGGAATCCAGCGCAGGATTCCGTCATGCTCTACTGAGCATGCCCAGCATGCTTGGCACGCCCACTGGGCTGTCCCAAACACAGACGGATCATGACTGATCCGTCAAAAAACGGACGCACAGCGGATGTAACGGACGCAAGTGATCCGTTTTTTCACAGGATTCCTGTGAAAGGAATCCTGTGAAAAACACATCAGTTGCATCAGTTGACATCTTGAAAATGACTGATCCGTTGCTGACGGACCTGACGGATTGAAAACACAGGATGTGTGAACTTAGCCTAAGTGGGCATTGGATATTGTATTCACCTTTCAGTACAGGTGCTGCAGACTGGTATCAATGACAAAAAAAACTACCGTAATCTCACACACTTCTTAGGCAGAAGCTGTGAGGTTGTGGATAAGTGTAACATGAGCCCACATACTCTTGTGTGTGAATGTGGACAGCTTTACTGTATGGACGACTGTGTGTCTTATGAAGGAACATATTGCCAGGATTGTAAACCCCTCATTGACAATGGCATATAATCACTTCTTACCTAACCTGCACATTTGTATGTGAGCGATCGTTTGTATCCCTCCTGTTGCATCCTTACCTACAGGCGCAGAGCAGGTAGAGCCGTCGGGTCTGTCCATCGTGTGCGGATTCTACACTCTTATTTTTTTGAATACGCCTCGTGTCTACAGTTGTTTACAAAGCAAGAGAGCAAATCTAAGTACTGTCTCCTTGTACCGCGCAAACACCATGGAACAGAGACAACGTCGCAGGACTGTCACCGTGTATGTGTGAGGCTGGATGTTTGTTTGCTACGGCACAGCAGCCGCTGGCTTTGGATTAGCTTGTATATTCCCCCTCCTTTCCCCTCCATACTTTGTGTTGTCTGACAAAGCTATCATATTTTCTGTGTTTAGCAGACCATGAATTAACCTTCATACCAGTTACAGGGCTATTTAGTTCCTGCCGCTAGTAATCACCAAACTTTCGTTGTCTGTTGTGCCTTTCTCTAGCAACAAATCTCAACACATGACTGCAGACTCGTCTACACCGCCGCCACCGTACAGATGAGGCAGAGCTGAAGCATTGGACAGCGGGAAGACTGTTACTGAGGCCCTGGAATCATTACCTGTAGTAGCAACTTCTAAGCAACGTGATATACATTTCTACTTAAGATCACTGCTTATTCTTTTGGGAAGGTTTTCTTATACATTTGGAAACAGGACAACAATGAAGTTTTATGGCAAAGCCTGGCCCACAGTAAATATTTACCCCAAAGATATTAACTAGGGTAGTATTGAAACTCCAGAAAAACACATTCTTAATTAGAAGGGCTGTCCACATATACATCAGGGTAACGTAGTATGTTATATACCATGTAATGCATCTTTCAACAATAATTGGGAATATCGGAAACCTGTAAATGAAAGGTTATGGTAATTTCAGCTGCCAGACCCCCCCAGTATGACTTCTGGGGTGCCATTAGTCATATGCAGTCTAGGTCTAAAAATCAGCTTATGATAGCATTTGGGTATGTGCACAACGTTTAGTATTTGCAGCAGATTCTTCTTCTGCAAAAACCAGTGTTTGCAGGAAAAAACTTTAAAACAAGCAGGATTTTGCTGCATTTTCTTTTCCATTCAGTTGAATGGATGAAAAATGCTGCAAAAACGATCGAATTGACATGCTGCCGATCTGAAAAAAATGCTTTGAAGGTTCAAATTTGTATGGAAAAAATATGCAGCACGTGCAGAGATTGCATGCACATTGCTGGACTATAGAACACGGAGTTTGTGCTGTGGAAAATAACGCAACATGTAGACAAGCACTTTTTTGTCATTTTCAAGCTGTTGAGCAAATTAGTCCATAATGCCGATGAGCAACCAGCAGCAGAACTGCTATAACTGGAAAGTACTGTATCATATCAGATGAAACACAAAAAGGGAGTGTGTTAGGCTAGGTTCGCACTTCCGTTAAATTGTATCAGTCACAATCCGCTGCTCTGGTAAACAACAGAATCAGTTTGGCAGATTCCGTTGTTCCCATAGACTTGTATGAGCGGCGGATTGTGACTGATGATGCTGTGATGCACCCTCCGCCCGACTGATCAGTCGTGGAACGACTGACCGTGGGGCAGAAGGAATGCAGCCTGTAACGTTTCTTGAGCAGAGCAATCCGTAGGATTTTGCTGCGCATGCTCTCTGGCTCCCTGCACACGTAACCAGGATACACATCGGGTTACTAAGCAATGCGCTTTGGTTAGTTACCCGATATTTACACTGGTTACGTGTGCAGGGAGCCAGCGCTAAGCGGTGTACGTTGGTAACCAAGGTAAATATCGGGTAACCAAGCAAAAAGTGCTTTGCTTTTAGTTGCCAGATATTTACCCTGGATACGTGTGCAGGGAGGCCGACACTTCCCCGCTCGGCTCCGCCCCCTCCCGCACTCCATATGTGTACACGCACACTCACCTGTCCCCAGCCCTGCAGTCCCCGCGGGACTGACGTCCTCAGCGCCACGGCCCCGCTTGGCTCCGCCCCTGCACACAACGGAGTCAGACAATGAATTCTGTTCTTTGTCATCCGTTGTACAACGCATCAGTCACATGCGTCAAGCAACGCATGTGACTGATGCAAAACAACGGAAATGTGAACCTAGCCTTAGTTGGGATACTGGAGATCTCGTAATATATGAAAACCCCAACAGCCATGCATCCACACCTCCCTGTTAATTTACAGAGATGCTAGCATTTGCGTTATTGAAATAAGCCATAATACCTGATTATATACTTCACTGGCGGAAAAAACATTAGTGCCCTTTACTGACCCCACCAGAGGAAAGTGGGTCACCATATATTACCAGGCAAAACACTGCACACAGCATCTATGAGAGCGCTCTGTTTATTCAAAGACACACACACAGCATGATGCTGTCTCATTAAAGCAACTTATTGTTCCTCCTACTCTACCGTAATGTGCCGAATATGAAGCTCCCTCTACAAGCGCAGGCTACTCGGCCCTTTAACCCATCAACAATGTGGACTATGGCTCTCTGATCTTACACTGTGGGGTCAATGCACTGCTTCCTTACGTGCATAGATTACCTCCAGGTCACATACTTCGGGTATGTTAAGATGCTGCAAATTTAGGTGCAGATTTTCTGCACCTAAAACTGCATTTCTTGGCTGGAAAAATGCTACAGAAAAAAAACACACTTTTTTATGGTTTGAGAAAGGGAAAACGCTGCAAAAAATGCAGAAACCATTGACGTCAATTGTTTGGTGCAGTTTTTTTTAGCACCACAATCTGCAAGGAAAAAAATCTGCAACGTGGGCACAGCACTTCAGGATTCTCATAGACTGCTGGGATGCGTTTTCCCTTGCATATTGATTACA
Organism: Anomaloglossus baeobatrachus; assembly: GCF_048569485.1. Lineage (NCBI taxonomy): Eukaryota > Metazoa > Chordata > Amphibia > Anura > Aromobatidae > Anomaloglossus > Anomaloglossus baeobatrachus. The sequence goes on along the minus strand of NC_134363.1, from coordinate 182,966,569 downwards.
ATCTGCAAGAAAAAAACTCATCAAAAACCGAAAGAAAAAAAAAAAACACCGCATGGGCACACAGCCTTACACACACCCTGGGCAGCAGCGATTGCGGAGAGTCTACCCAGCTGATACCAGAGAGCAGGAAATCTATTCTACACCTTGTAATAAGTCAGACAGAAAGTCTTAGTGGTAATTATTTAGTTTTCAGAGTTTGATACTTTTTCTTTTTTCTCAAACAGAAACTAAAAATTAACTTTCTAAATGAAGCTCTACAGCTGATATTGAAGGACGTATAGAAAAGTAATCGTCCACCTTCTACGCACTCCCATACAGAGCAGCGCTCATTCGGCTGAGGGATCCGGCGTTCTCTACGAGTGAGCCATCGCCAGACGTGTCCGAAATCAGACATACCCCGACATCTTCCCTGATGATCACTTGTCTGGAGCCTCTGTGTAGTGTCGGCCAAACACTCACTTACTGCGCATTTTCCACCCACATCTAGCCGTTTTTGTATGAGGCACCTACTACCCATTGATTAGAATAGTCTAACATTGCTTCTGAACTTTTCTCACAATTAATTTCAGATAGTCTTTAATTTCTTCTTTCCTGAACTATATTCTAAACTTTTACACAACTATAAATCAGTCTTATTGAATACAGGACTGCTAATATGACGCGCAGACAAAGGATTATTTCCCACTGTGTGAAATTTTATATTTGGAAACATTAAACTATTCTATTATTTTAATAATTTTTCTAGTAAAGCTACATCATATTCTATCATATAACGCACACCTCCGGTAATGAAAACTGTATTATTCACACTTTTGTGGCGGCAAATCGTCTCCAATGTCCCTCATAAAAAGAATAAAACAAGAGCAGGGCCCAGGACTGGTGACCGGTATCTTCTGCTTGTCCAGCGCTGCTCACTTCCACGTCGGCAGAGGAGCAGCACTCATGCACGTCTGCACTTACCTCCCAGGATGGAGGGACAATCAGCAGATATCGGGCCTGTGATTAATGAATAGACCAAGTGCACAAAACTGGCTGATTGTGCCCATGTCACAACAGTATGTGACGTGATCAGCGCCGCTCACCTCCTGATGTAGAAATGAGCGGTATCCTTTACTGTTGTAAATACACAAAACAATCTGTCAAATGTTTAAAATCTATTTTTAATGCTAAATTTGTTATTAGGCAATATAGACAGCAAAACTTTCATGCAGTATTTTTGTGACTGTCAAATAAATCAGTTAGGCCATGCTGATTAGGATGGTGGAGCGGTTACTGCTCTGTGCATTGTGTAATTAAAACTGGCAATTCTTTAAAGACGTCTCCTTGATTGTTGGGGTCCAACCGCCGATCCCACAAATGAGGTCCTGTGTCCCGTTGCATTGAGTGAGGGTCATGGTGTTATCCCATTTATTGTCTCTGACATTCAGAGAGCAGAGAACAGAGCAGGGTGAAAACTACGCTTTTCTACGCAAACATCTATCCATTTACTTACAATAAACTGCTTCACAAATTTCATTCTTTTCAGCATCACCTAATTAGCCCCATTGTAAACTGGTAAAATGTGACTTGTATCTGTTCTCTATCTGGGCTTGTAACCCACAATAAAGGCCAACCGGAAAGTATTTCCGCCTGGCGGGAGGGGGCTATTAGTGTCTGAATGGAGTTAAAAGGAGATAAGCAGCTGCAATTATCAAGAAATTTCTATATTATTTTGAGTCTCCATTATCTAGTAATCTTTAATTCTGTGTTTTCCAACCTCTTCTCCACAGGACACCGCTGAAGAGCAAAGAGAAGCAGCTATGTATGTATAAATCAGTGGAATTTCCATACTAATTCTCCTAATAACTACACAAGTACATTGTCTGCCTAACACAAGACCCTTGTGCAGATATACTAATCACCACACCATTTTCTGCTTCCATCGAGTGTCCCATGTAACCCAGTACAACACATACGGTAAGTATTGGTTCTGGGCTTCATGTTTTACCACTGTCTGTGCAGATCCTGGCGTCAGACGATGCGGACTATCACCTAGTGACCCAGCATGCTTTTTTTTTTTTTTTAAATCAAACTTTATTTTGTCTCGCGGTGGCCAAACTTTCACCGCCGCCGACATGCCCGGCCGCCGGCAAGTGAGAGCTCTCAGCTGAGCGCCCGCCGACATGCCTGGCCGTCTGCAAGTGACAGCGCTCAGCTGAGCACCTGCCCGCCGGCATGCCCGCCCGCCGGCAAGTGACAGCGCTCAGCTGAGCGCCTGCCCGCCGGCTATTGAGAGTGATCAGCTGATCGTTCACAATAGTCTGCTGCTGGTAAAACTGTAAAGAATTAAAAAAAAAAAAAGCTTTTAGTTGTTTTGTATGATCCGTAGCATCCGTTATGCCACTATATGCAACGCATCCGTTGCATCCGTCACACAACGCAATGCTACGGAAGCCGTCCAACGCAACTAGCCTAAGAGCGATACATGACTACAGGGACTGCGCACCCCTCCAATTCTTCATAGACCTGGATATAGCAATGTCAAGGTAATAGTCAGACATGAAATTAGGGATCTGAGGTCGTCCATCTGCTGTGTCCAGAGTCTGGGACTTACATGCCGACTATGAACTGACTGGTAGTGAACCTGAGCCTGTTCACTTTTTATGGACATTAGTTAAATAACATTTCTTCTCCATTGAATAATAATATTTATTCATTTACATAGCGCTGTTAATTCCACAGCTCTTTACATACATTGGCAACACTGTCCCCATTGGGGCTCACAATCTAAATTCCCTATCAGTATGTTTTTGGAACTTCATCAGCAGATAGACAAATGTGTGTTGTTCAATGGAAGCATCATGTGGTTGTTGGAAAAATGTGTAAATTCTCCAAACCTACAGGGGCAGCAAATCTTAGTTAAAATTTCCAACGAGTACATAGCCAACTAGACGTTACTTGATGGTTAGCACTCTCATCCTCCTCAAATTGAAGCACTACTACCGTCCTGCAGCACGATCAGGCTGAGGAGCCCTGCCATGGATAGGGGGGCAGAGGCAGGTAACTAGGATCCATGGCAGTGAATAGTAAGAATCTGAGAGCAGCCATTCACACTGGCAGGCATGATGCCCTAATGTGACCTGCGGTGTGCTCGCTCTGTGTTCCTATTTCAAGGCCACTGCCTGGAGCTGGCAGACAATGATTGGGGATGGCTTTGAAGTCAGAATAGAAGCCGAAAGCTAAACAAGCAGGATGGTTGAATTCAGGAGGGGGTTTAGCCTGGATGGGAGAAAAGGGTGGACCATGTATATATTTATGTAGATTTAGAATAAAAAAAAATGACCGTACAAAAGAAAAAGTGGTTCACAGTTGGGCATCAAAATGTGAAGACAAAAAGAAAAGCAAATAGATCCAGAACGGGGCACATGCTGCTAATGTCTGGATGCGCCTTCTGTGCAGGGAGGATGATGGATGTCCTGCAACGGCCTGCAGGACCTAAGCATGTTACATTGCAACTACACATAAATGGCTGATCCGCTCCTAACCCCTGACACCAGCCAGACCAAAGGAAACACAGGATCTGACAGGACAGGCTGCCCGAGATCACACAGAGCCTTTACCTATCTCAGGCTCGAGAGTGCACTGTGCACCTGCTAAAAGGTCAATTTGGTTGCACTTTTTTTTTCATTGTTTCTCATTTGTTCATATGCAAAAAATATTATTTTTATCTTTTACATTTTTTAAATGAACAAAAAAGGAAAATAAGCCAATGCAACAGTCTGGGCACCCTCAATGGTTAGTACTTGGTATCACCCCCTCTGACAAGTATCAAAGCTTGTAAACATTTTTTGTAGCAGCCAAGAGTCTTTCAATTCTTGCTTGAAGGACATTCATCCATTTTTCCTTGGAGACGTTATCCAGTTCTGTGAGATTCCTGGCTCGCCTTGAGGTCTAGCCACTGATTTTTAATGATGATCAGATCAGGACAGGGGACTGTGAGGCCATTGTAAAACATTCAGCTTACACATTTTGAGGTTGTCTATTGTGGATCATGATTTGTATTTAGGATTGTTATCCATCTGTAGAAGCCATCCTCTTTTCTCCTCATTTCAACTTCAGCTTTTTACAGATGGTGTTATGTTTTGCATCAAGAATTTGTTGAAATTTCATTGAATCCATTCCTTCCTCTACCTGTGAAATGTTCCCCGTGCTATTGGTTGCAACACAACCCCAAAGCATGATTGATCTAACCCCATGCTTACTGGTTGGTGAGATATTCTTTTCCTGATATTATGTGCCCTTTTTTCACCACATACCGAAAGAATTCTATTTTAACCTCATCTGTCCACAGGACATCTTTCCAAAATCCATCAGGCTTGTTTAGATGTTCTTCTTTACACTCCTGATACTGAATTTTATGGTGAGGACGCAGGAGAGGTTTTCTTCTGATGACTCTTCCCATGAAGGCCATATTTGTGCAGACTTCTCTGAACAGTAGAACAATGCACCACAACTCAGCAGTCAGGCAAGGGTTCTGATTTCCCTCTCTAGGAATCAAAAGAGCAGCTCTCACAGAATTTTGCTTGCTCTTCCTTATCTTGACCTCCACTGTTCCTGGTAGCTGCCATTTCTAAATTACATTTCGAACCGCGGAAAGGGCAATTTAAAATCGCTTACCTATCTTCTTATAGCCATCTCCTGCTTTGTGTCCCGTCACCATTTTCAGAGTGCTAGGCAGCTGTTTAGAAGAACCCATGGCTGCTATTTTTTGGCACAAGTTTAGAGGAGGCTGGGTTTTTATAAAGCTGTAAAATTTGCATCACCGGCCTTTCCTAATGATGATAGTGAACAAGCCATAACCCTAACAGGCTAATTAAGATCTGGAACCTTGGTCATACTTATCTGAGCATACAAATCTCCCAGGGTGTCCAAACTTTTGCATCGACCCATTTTCATTTTTTGTAATTTTTAACATGTAAACGATAAAAAAAAAAAAAAAAAAAAAAAAAAAATTATGCCTAAGATATAAAGGAAATGTTTCATCTTTAAGTTTATGCCTTTTAGAGATCACTTAATCTTCAAATACCCTAACTGTTCACAATAACAGTAATTTTGACCTGTGGTGCTCAATCTTTTGCATGCCACTGTATGTATATGTGTGTGTGTATACATACATACATACACACACACGATACATTCTGCATCATATGCTGAACTGGGGACACACTTCACTTGTGAGTTGAACAGAGAGGATTTGTAAAGTGAACTTGTAG